>NW_005871504.1:428505-617492 GCF_000147115.1 Myotis lucifugus
GGCCTGTATGCACCATATTTAGGTATGGGGATGTATCCACCAACATAAAGTTTGAAAATGATGAAGATTTACACTATGAAAAGTTTTTACTCTAGTTACAATTGCTGTGGGAGGATTTTCTTAAAGCATAGCTTTTAAAGAATGTTTTACAAGGTCATATAACAACACCTATAGATCTATGATTAAAAAATATTAAAGAAACATAAAAGAAGCAGTCTATTCAGTTTGCAATGCAAACATCATTGGGCATACCAAAAATGGTAGAGAAATTCCTAAGTAGATGGCATGTTAACTTGGGACTTGATCCCCTACCAAATAATAGTTAGGTCTCTCTCCCTCCCCACCCCCTCAATACACACTGTGTCCTTTCATATCTGCTGCCAGCCCCATCTCCTGTTAGCTCCTCAGGCTTGCTACTCATGTTTATATGTGGCTACTCTCCTACCTTGGAGTGTAAAAATCCGTGTTTCAGAAGACCTCTATGATGAGACCTGAATGGAGCAGAGAAGTTTGTTTGATGTTATTATTCATCATTTCTTTTTGTTTTAGTTGTGTCGGACATTAAGACTGCAATCCATATCTAGAAAGTTTGGCATTGATAAGGTGACTACATCTCATTTGCAAGTAGACCTTTAAAGACTTTAAACTCATTCAAAAAAATATTTATACTGTGCATTTTGTTTGAGTATTTTATAGAAGTATAATAAAAATGACAGTATTTTACAAAGCCTTTGTCCTGAGGCCTCAAATAGATTTTCTGAAAGAGTGACAATGGGAAAAATATTTTTTTCACTGCTAGACTGATACATCTTGGTATGGGAAATGCATAGTGCTTTGATTGCTGCAGGACATTTTTGTACTTATTATCAAATCACTTTATAATGCCAACTGCTTTTGAAAAATATGGTGTGTCTTCACTGCTTTCAGTATGGCCGTGTTGCCCTCAGCAACTTTATAATAAAGTGCACCCAGGTTGGCATCCTTCCACTGGATAACTGTCCTGTATAACTGGGAATTCACCATCGCACACATTCCTACCTGCTCGCAATTAGTTAACCTGTGTCCTTGCTAACATTTAAATAAAAAATAAATTCATGAGTGAGAACTTGTAGTAATATACAACATAATTGTGTCTTAAGATTGTATAAATACATGTTTGCATGTTATTAATTTAATTACTAACATGTGAACATTTTAAAAAATCTATTTCTAGTTAATCATTACTACTTCCAAGTACACCTATAAGCTCTTTGACTTAAGATACCCAAGTACATAATAATGGTTATCGAGTTAAAGATTGACCCTTTGGAGAATTTTTGACTCATGAGATAAACTTTCATTTGTGAATTATTTATCCATCTGGGACAATGCTTCTAACAAACATTTCTCCTTTGAGCTCCTCTTATCCTTCCTCTCTACACCCAAATCTTAAGGCTTTCTTCCTCCTTCATTTGTGCCAATCCTTATATGGTTTCTCTGCTAATTAACAGAGAGAACTTTTTTTGTTTGTTTGTTTCTCATTTTAGAATTAATCATGACTTCACCGAAGCTAGCTATTTCTACTGTATAGTAGAAGTGAGAGATGATAGAAGCAGAATGCTAGGAAGAAAGAAAGTTGGTCTGGGTTCTAAACCCTCTACTGAGATGAACCAGATGTGTATCCTGAGGTTATTCATTCCATATGTCCGTTCACTTCATTGATTGTCTGCTAAATGGCGGGGGGGGGGGCTTCCCAAGATGATCTGTCATTTTTCCTGACTTTTATCAATCAATGGTTTAGTTTAAGGACAAGGGTAGATGTGAAGACAATTCTAACAATAAAGACGAGTGGATATAACTCAATAAAATGACCGTGCAGGGTGAGAGAGGAGCAGAGTGTATGTTGAATATCTGTGCTTCCTTCCTTTAGGTTATGGCTCTATTTGGTTTATTTGGTTTTTCTAATGTTCCTATTATGACTGTTGTTCATAGATTTTCAGAGAGATATAGGGTTAGTCATGAGATCGATACTGGGAAAATGAAGAGACTCTTCTTTAATTCCACATCCCCCAATTGTTCATGACAGCTTCTCACCATTCCATGTTCTGTCTCTTGCTGGCAGTGGTTTGAAAGAACATTCCTTGGAACTGAATATTCGTATCCTGGGACTGTTGGTTTGGAGAGGAGCTAAGCTCCCACCATGGGAGATGGGAACCACATCTATTCATCTAGTCACTGGCAGGCATTAGCGCAGTGTGTGCCCCACTTAACAGATTCATTTTTTTTGAATTGGTCACAATATTTATGTCTCATAAGCCTGTGAACTGAACTTCCCTAAAGGCATGCCAGCTTCAGTTCTAGCTGAGGACAAAAAGGGAAATTTGGGTGTCATCCATAGTGTTTTGACTTCCATGCCCAGAAATTCAAACGTTTCAAGTTCATGTACTAAAACTACACTTGAAACACCTAAAATTGACGGGTTTAGGAAGCAGTGAACTAAAAACAGGCCTTGAAAATTCCTTTTCTTCATTTTGAAGTTTTTCTTGATGTGAATGAACTGTTCTAAGACAGTGGTTCCCAACCTTGGCACGGTGGCCATTTTCGTCACGATAAGTCTTTGGCGTGAGGGCTGTCCTGTGTACGGTAGCATGTTTGGCAGCATCCTGGCCTCTACCTTTTAAGTTGCCATTAGACTTTCCCTTATGTTGTGACAACAAAAATATGTCTCCAGACATTGCCAGGTGTTACCAGGGGAAGGGGAAATCATTCTTGGTGGAGAGCCACCGGTCCGGAGCTTTGATTGCTCTGAGGAGGGAGTTATAGATAAACCACCTGTGAGTAGAGCCCTAGTAATGAAATATTTGAAATGATTAAAAGGCTCCTTATTTTGTTTTTAAAATAATCTTAAGGGAAAGAAATAATCCTTGATAAAAGGAGTGGTAAATTCTCCACTGAAGGATTTTTAAAATTTACTTTTCATAGAAAATAAGTAGAATATGTCATGTATTGCTAGGTTCTGCTGTATATTGACGGAAATAAAGCAAATAAAATGGACATAATTATCATTGAAACCATATTGCCTATTATATGTTTTGAAAGCTAAATGTATTTCAAACAAAAAACCTCCGTTTGCATGCATTAAAAAGAGACATCCTTTTGATTTTTAATAATAAAAAGAAAATCGTGTATAGTGAGTTAGGAATGATGATTTTCTATCCATTTAGAAATGCTCAAAGATTAAAATACTAAAATCTTTGTTCTGTTGTTTGGGTAGGAAGTGACTGGATTGCTTAGGTGTCTTTACTTTATGAGGTTGATCAATTTCCCACTCAGACTTGCATTTATTTTAAACTTTTCCATTGCAAGTTTCCACTAGTGTCACATAAAACTAGATTGAAGTTATTACATGTAGTAATCGTTTAAAGAAATTAGATGCTTTTTCTAAAGCTATTCTACTTTTCAAATCAGAATTATAGTTCTGTTTTTAGGGGGAAAATAGGGAGGTAGGGAGATGAGTATTTTTTTCTCTCCTTTCTATCTGTTCGTTTCTCATGGCATACCTCATTTTTACTTCCTGAAGGAGAAAGAAACAATCAAAGTTAATAATGTCATTTTGCCATTTCTGAAAGTAGCTAATACCTCAAATGTAAAGTTATTTGAAATTTTATAGAGATGCTGTTGATAGTAACTTGGAAAGTGAATCATATTATACAAAGCTCAGACTATTTATTGGCTTTTCTCTGTGTATACTAGAACTAAACATATAAAGAGTCTTTTATGGTAGCCATATTGATAGGTATTGTTTTCCTCTTCAGCTATTCTTATAATTCAGTTGATTTTTCCAAAGAATTATTGTGTGCTTACTTATAGTCACCTGCTATTTTCACTTTAAGTGATAGCCTAAGCCAAAAATGAGAGGATTGAATTATTACTTTGTATTTATATATAATATCATAAACTCCCTCTTGGTATTTTTTTTACAATTTATTGTGATGAAAACATGTTTAGGGCAAAATAGAGAAAATGTAGAGTTTCTGACATGATGTGCTATTATGTGGAAGAATATTAAAAATGTGAGGAGTTTTGAGTTTCATACATCAATATAATTCCTTATATACTTTAATTTGAAACATTTTATGTAGAGGTGCATTGGCCATGCAGTTATTTTTTTTCAGTGTTTTATTTAATTTAATAACCTTGCTCTCTTGCCCTTTTCCTCAACAATGTTTAATATAATTAAACTGAGGCTTTTGGAGCCGCTTGTTTTAAAATATCCTTTTCATATCCCTCACTGATATTAATTGAATGTGACCATTCATAAACATGACACACGTTACCTCACATGGCTGTGCAGAAGTATGCTTATCGTTCGCATCTATGGAATGTGACACCACTTTGACGTCAAAACTACCCATTTCCATGGCATCCCACATGGAGACTTTCAGGAGTGAGAAATAGACCTCTTCTAGCTATGATAGGAAACACCAATTTTTTTCTTTTAATTACAATATTTCCATTTGGACATTTTCCAGTTTTACATTTGCCAGTTATTGATCTTCCCTTTGCATCCTATGAAACAGTTTCTAAAAATGAGACAGTCATTTTCGGATGGGTGGGGAACAGGGATGGGGCAATGAGTGACCCTCATGTGGAGTGAGATTCCTCACAGCACACAGTGAATCTCCAAAGTCTGATCACTACGAGGAAACCAAGGACTACAAAGACTCAGGATTTCCACCCCATTTCTAGTCCCTACCTTAGAAAACCTAAACTTTTTTTTTTAAATAGGGGTGCTTTCAAAGTTGTTGAAACACGTAGCAATAGTTTGCGCTGTCCAGTAGGGCAACCACTGGCCAAGCATGGCTGTTTCAACTTATATTTAAATCCTAGAAATTGTTTACTTCCCCATCCACGCCGCCCCTACCCGCCCCATGTTTAATATAGTCGATTACTAGTCAATATGGATAAAGAACATTTCTATCCTGTAGGAGGTTACATTGGACAAGGCTGAGGATTCTTGCCTAGATCAGGATGAAATATTTAGAAATTATCTTCTCTCGGAAAATCCTCATGAACAAGTGAAATCTTGAAAGTTGATTTTTGTTACTTCTTTTCTTTCTGAGTCCTTTAGCTGTTACTGGGCATTGAGGGCACAGGGAACTCCTAGGGCATCCTGAGAAGCCCCCACCAGGTTTGTTATAAACTCCAGGCCCCTCCACCCCCCAGCCTCAGCCACAGCAGCCTGCCTTTGTCTGCTTCCCAACTTGGAGTTTCCTGCTAGAATCGACTCTGTACAAATGGGTGTTTCTCTTAAATGATCGGAAGTCTGTTCTTTTTGATTTATAGAGGCATGATTGGTTTGGGAGTTTGATAAAAAGAAGTCACAGTATTTGGGGAATTCTTATAACACCGTCTCCCCTCTCCCTCCCAAACTTAATATATATGTGTTCAGGTTAAGTATTATTGCGATATTATTGCTTCTCATATGTCTAGCATACAGAGTATGGGGTTGTTATATGGCATAAAGAAGGAACATGTTTAAAGATAAACCATGGTATCGAATTTTTTAGTGACCCCAGTAACTGGTTGGGGCTTTTCCTTTTATATATTCTTATGGAGATTTTTCAACAAATGATTCATTTTCTCCTTTCTCTCCCTTTTTTCAAAAGAATGATTTGATCCCTTAACTTCCTCCTAGGGTGACCAATAGAGCTGTTTAAAATTATTTTTAAAGAGATGAACTCAAGGATTTAATAGTTGTGTTTCAGTTCATTGCAGTAATTATCCTTTCTGCCACTCCGTTTTCTACATTGAGGAGCCTCGTTACCTCTGCTGTTTTTCATATAACCTTGCAGAACCTGAAAGCTTTCTTGCTTCCTGGTTCAACAAGATGCTCCACTGTCATTTTGCCATTTCCTACATAAAACTTATTATTTCTCATTTTTCTGAGGGACTCTTAGGTTATTTCTGAAAGAAGAAAAGCTCCATTTTGCCTTTTTTTCCTCCTATTTTAACACAATCTACAGAAACACATGCCAACAGTAAAGAAAGCTGAAGAAACCCTGCAGCATATATATTAGTTTGAATATGAACATAGTCATTACGGGAAAAGGGTACAGTGTTCACTTGAAGAGAAAGAGTTGGGTAGGTGTCAGCTCAGGTGATCATTTGAAGTACTGATGTGTTCAGGCTTTTAGGCAAGTGTAGTTTTGTTGTTCCATTTCAAATTATACTGTGTATACCGGCCCTCTGAACTGTTAGCTTCTCTAACTCTACATGTACGTAAATACAAAAGTAGATATGCGGCTCATTAGGAAGCAACAAGCCCTGGCTGGTTTGGCTCAGTGGTTAAAGCATTGGCCCACAGACTAAAGGGTCCTGGGTTTGATTCCTCCGGTCAAGGGTGCTTGCCTCAGTTGTAGGCTGTATCCCTGGCCTGGATCAGGGCGCGAGCAAGAGGCAACCAACCCATGTATCTCACATTAATGTTTCCCTCTCTCTGTCTCTCCCCGTTCCTTCCAGTCTCTAAAAAATATAGGAAAAAATATCCTTGGGTGAGGATTAACAGCAGCAACCAAAAGAAATCAACAGTTATTATTTAAGATCTTTGTACTCTGAGCAATGAGAACCCAGAGAGTTTTAAATATTTTAAAATTTATTTTAAGCTCATCTAAATGATTCATTTTTATCTGCATGCCCCAGTTAATGAAAGACGCAAAGGCCAAGGCATATAAAAATCAAAGAGTGGGCCTCTGCTGAGGGCTGCGGGACAAAGGCAGAGTGATCTGTGATGTCAGTGAAACCATGGTACCTTTAAAATCTAACCCCCTCATCCCATGGCAGAGTGCTGGGCCATCTTTCCTCTAGGCTGATGGGAACGACTTGTATATTCATTTATCCTCATTATTTTCACTGTAAATCATTTCTTAAAAATCCATTTCATGTTTATGCTCTAAAATTTAAATATCACCTTACTGATATGCATTCCAGCATTCCCCTTTTGGCAGTGTACCTATGTAATAAACAAGGTACAGAGTGGAGTCTGGCTGGAATGAACGTCTGGAATAGGTTTTCACACCTCTTCTTTCCTTTGGTCTTATATCTTGCCTGGGCATTGCCCATCTATAATAATAAAAGCTTAATATGCTAATTAGACTGGACGTCCTTCTGGACAAAGCTGGGGCTGCAAGGAAAGCCTGGTCCCGGGTGCCTGCCGTTTGCCTGAGGGAAACCCTGTCCCGGGTGCCAGAGGGAAGCCAGTGCTGGCAGCAGGGGGAAGGAAGGCCTACTCTGTTTGTATGTGTGCTCATGTCTTAGATCCTATCACTGTTCCCAGACCGAGGTAACATTTGTAGGTTCATTTGGAAGAATTTTGTCTCCGTATGCCCTCTCAGTGGAGTCGGGGGAGAAGCCACTCTATCTCTGTGATCGCAGCGAGTCATTATGGAGCAGTTGGCGCTGATACGCTTGCAGAGACACAGATTGAGTCCGACAGGACTGATGTCGCCTGGACGTTGCTGTCCTTAGAAATGCAGGCGTGAGGATGGGAGTGGTGAAGGGGCGAGGGGAGGCGGGAAGCTGATTCCTCTCGCACCTTACCTATGAAGTTTTGAGATTTTAACATTTGATAGCTGTGAATGTTTGATAAGCTGTTTTCCAGATAAGATTGATAACAATAGCTGACTTGGAGCAGCTGGCTAGCTCTTGGTTTTAAGTAGATGTGTTTCAACGTACAACATGCTTCTTCATGTCACCCACAAATTGACAGAAAGAAAAGAAAAAGACTACTTAGTGGAATTATAATTAGAATTATTTCCCCCTTTCCTTTTTGTTTTATCTTTTCTGCATTCACACCACTCACGCATAGTAATAGAAATGATAATATCTCAAAAAGTTTTCATTTTCATGTTCAAGCTCAGTTTCAGAAAAGACCCACTATAGGATCTGCATTACAGTACGTCTTAAAAAAGACAAGTCATTTTAGTGGATTTGGTTATTTCTAGATATCTCTAGTATTTCCTGTCAAAAATTTTGTATGTGTTTGAAATATTTTAATATACAAAACTTAAAGATACACTGTTTCATTTTGGAATAGACTTCTGATTGTCATTCTCAAGTGCTTCTCACAACGATAGTGGAAACACAGCATTCAATATTCTCTCTCTCATGAGCCTACTCTATAAGACGCCCTGCAAGATTTATCGAAGGTTCTATAGGAACAATTATTTATTACCTGTAGAGTCATACTTCACCTTGTTGCTTGAAGCCAGTTCCCACTTCCCTTTTCTTCCATTCCCACCAGGACCGCCATCGCTCTTACGGTCTGTGTTACTTCTCACCTGGGACTCCTGCTATGGCCTAATAGCATTCTCTAAATCATCCCACGCTCAGCTGTCAGTTAATCTTCCCAAGGCCTAGTTGCATGTTGTTCCTTGGCTCCAACACATTAAATAGCTCTCTTTGTGGTTTGCTGAATAGAGGCTGGTTGTCTTAGACTGGCATCCCAGGCTATCCGGGACCTTTTTTTTTTTCCTTAAGCCTGAACCATTTTCTTTTGCCACCTCTTCTTTTGGTTTGCTAATGGATCCATCATGCCAGCCCACTGTCTCAGTGTGGCCTCTGGACCAGCTACATCAGCATCACCCAGAAACTTGTTAGAAAGGCAAGTTCTTGGACCTGACCGCAGACCTACAGAATCCCAGACTCCGGGGGGGATGCCCAGCTACCTGTCTCAACAAGCCTTCCAAGTGAAGTGGTTCTGAGCACACAGACATTTGAGGAAACTCCGTTCCAGGCAGAACAGGCAACTCTCCTTTTCCAAAGACCCTGTCCACTGCCCTGCCTCTGCCCAGAATTCCTGAGATGCCTTTCTCTCTTCGTGGTAAAATCCTGCCTATATTCCAAGGTCCAGTTTGAGACACTGCTTTTTCCAGGATGCCATTCCTGATCCTTTCTTTTCTTGTTGGTAATACTCACCCGAGGTTATTTTTTCCACTGATTTTGAGAGAGAGATAGAGAGAGAGAGAGAGAGAGAGAGATTGATTGACTGACTGGTTGCCTCTCACTTGCGCCCCAACCGGGGCCGGGGAACGAACCTACAACCCAGTTACATGCCCTTGATCTGGAATCGACCTTGAAAGCCTTTGGTGCCCAGGCTGACGCTCTACCACTAAGCCACACAGGCCAGGGCCTGATCCTATCTTTGATGGCATTACTTGGTTTTCCTTCCTGGTACTGATCACTTGTTCACTTACATTAGTCATCTGTTGTATCTGTCGTATTCCCCCTACTAAAGTGGAAATCACAAGAAGATAGAATTTGACTCATTCAGTACTGTGCCAGGCGGCATCTCTGATGCCTTGCACACAGTAGGCTGTCTAAAACTAGTTTGTGTTTTATTGATTTTACAAAGAAGATTGAGAAAATGAAGCGTTGCCCAGGAGGCATATAAAAGTCCTATTAAATCAGAGTGGCTCGCGCTAACTATTGTTTTGACTTACTGAAGCCAAACTAGACTTGAAAGTCGATGTGTCTACAGGGAAGAAGCCAAATGTGCTAGTGGGGAAAATTCTAAATTCTGCTGTTTAGCTGGAGAAGTTGAATTGGCCCTGTCATTTCACCTGGTGCCAAGAAAGCAGCTCCCATTATTCTGCCAATGATAGACGATTGGTTATCCTGCGCGGCAGAGCTTCCTAACTCTTTCTCAGAGCGGTGCTGCGCTTCCTTCCACTGTGTGTTCACAGACTGTTTCACAAGAAGTGACAGTTTCTTCTCACAGAGTGTTGCCCCAAAGGTGGCACACGCAGAGAGGGAAACTCAAGGGGGTTCGCTTTAGGATGGCCTGAAAAGGGGAACAAGAGAAGCGAGGGCCGCCCATTTTACAAACCAAGTTATGTACGTCCTAACACAAAGGCATCCTGGTCCCACTTCCTTGTGAATGAGCAGGGGGTTGTGTGTCTCAGTGGTGGCTGGGATGGCAGGAGGGGAAGAGAGTGCGGAATCTAAGCTGTCTTTGTGTTTTCTCCCCTCTCGTGTCTCTGTCTGTCCCCTCGCAGGCTCTGAAAGAGTTCCAGCTGCAATTTCAGATCGGACACGGTCGCCGCGGTGTCAGAGGCAGTGAATCCGAGCTGCCAGCGCGTGCTGCTGCCGGGCTACAGGATGGTGCGGGCAGCCAGGCCGCTGCTGCTGCTCCTCGCCTTCTTCCTCCGCGCGGATGCTGAGAGTAAGCCATTCTCCCCTGCGCGTGGGGGCTGGACCAGAATGAGTGGTTTTGTTTGCAGTTGGCACCGGGCTCAGGGCCTCTGAATGGGTTTCCTTTGGAAGTAAATCCTGAGACACTGTGGGATTCTCCTTGGCCACCAGCCAGCCTTTGAAAGAGATTATTGACGTGACTTCCTTACCACTTCCTCTCGCTCTCTCAATGCCCTCTCTTTTTGTGCATCTAACTGCTCCTACTGTTTTGTCCTTTTTTTTTTTATACTCTTAACCAGTCGGGTGGCAAAGATACTATGACGCCAATGACATAAGGCAAACTGGGGTTAACCAGTTGGTGTTGCCAATAAGTAAATATTGTTCAGACCCATCAGAAACTTCTTTAGTTTTGTGGATATTTCTATGTTTAGCGAAACACACAGTGTCACAGTGAGCCCAATTAAACCTCCCAGCCCCTTGTAGCTGTCGTAGCAGCTGTTCCCATGTACTGTTTCCGACAGCTGTCGTCGAGTACAGCATTCAAACAAATCAAGCAGAACTGACAACTTCGTGGCGGGATGAAGGGCGTGGAAGTGTGAGAAGTCTGTGGAGCAGAAACAGTAAAGTTTGGGTTCTTGGACTCAGTTCATGAGACGGAGATTGTTTGTGGTCAATTAGCTTGCCAATTAATGGGAAGATCATATCTCCTTCGTAATTAGGGCATCATTCGGTCTACCTTGTCCGCATTGGTTTCTTTTCCCATCTGTCCTGTGGCCATTTGGAAGCGATAGTACTGGAAACAGACATGTCTGTGGCTTGTACGCACAGCCTGTCTGGTTCCTCGGGAGTGGTTTAGCTCATAGGAGAGTTGGCTGTTCTGGTTGGGGGTCCCCTGGTCCTATGAAAATGTATATCAGCTGCAGTCATTAGCTTTTCCCTCCACTGACTATGTCAGTGAGATTAGATTTGATTCATGGTAAAGATGTTTCGAAGGCACGGATCCTGTGTCGTGTTGGCCCCTATTAATTGCATTTTGACAAGAATTTCCTCAATAGCAGCCAATTTCTTTGTTGAAATAGGAGCTCCGTTTTCTAAAGAGAGCTTTCCAGGAGTGAAAGAATCATGTTAATAATAGGATACATATGGAACACGCATGTTTTAAACACAACATTCTCTGGTTAATAATGTATATAGTTTCCTAATTAGCACTTGGGAGTGTTGGTTTAGAGTGAAGCCAAGGAATTTTTCATACAATGCCAGCAAATAATTAACTGGGAAAAGACCCAAATGAAAGATGCTCTTGTTATGTTAAAGCCCTTTATGTCAAAACCGATTTTAAAGTTGAAATCTAAATTTAGTTTATTAAAGAAATCAGGCATATGGCTTTATTTTCCTGTTTTGGCTAGAGTGAAAAAATTGAGTTGTTTTACAATTGTTACTTTTTGGCAAAAGCCTATGGAGACCTTGGGAACCCACTTTAATATCAGATTGCAGTTAGAGATTTTCTTTGTTATTAGGTAGAATTATTTATCTGAGAAGTTATCCTTCCAGATAAGTAAAGATGTTCTTCTACTGAGTACCTGTTCTCTTGTTTAATTCTGTGGCGGGAAGTGGCAGGCCTATGTCAAGAGCTTAGGAATCCATACTTTTACAATAATGTTTGAAAAAATACATTCTAGTATAGGTGATCATCCCCTCCTCCATCTCCTGCTCCTCCCCTGACTTCTCCTTCTCTGTCATCACACTGCCTAAACCGTAGAGTCTTACAAAAGCAGTAACAAGGGCATGGTTAGCAGTTTTTAGTTAAATGAGGATATGTATCATGTTATATATGCATGTGATACCAGCTTTCATAACATCAAAATGTAACCTGGGAAATGATCCATTCTCTCTCACTCTTGCTGTTGCAACTGAAGTGTGGGGACAGGGGTCTTAAGACCTTTGCTAATTCATTTTGTTTAGTTTGCCCTTGTCCTCTCAGCCTTGATTTAGTATATGTTTCCTTTATCAGATTCATTTGGCATTGTTGAATAGCGTGTTTAAATGAGTCTGAGCTTCCTGGTGAAACAGGAAAAATGAGCCAGTTTTTCTTTTGTACATTTTCAAAGGAGGAAGAACATCATTTAGTAATCCACTGGAGGATATGCATGGTACAGGAAAGCACATGGTAGAGATGGAGATCATTTTAGCCACTAAGAATGTTTAAAGAACAATTGATAAAATAGGATTTAGATTGTAACCCATTAAAGTGTTCCATTACCTTCTCTTACAACACTAAAAAGAATCAAGATATAGGTAGCACTGACGAAAACATTGTTTTCTTCACCATCATAAAGATAATATTTCTCAGGCTTCTGTTACCTGTGTCACTGGTTTATTTCTTGATGTCTTCAGTAGCACATTTAGCCATATTTGTTTTTCCTTTTTACTTGTTTTGTATTTTCACAGGTGATTGGGAGTTACATTTCAAATTTTAACAGTAGTTTGTCAGAGCAATTTGAGAACTATGAAATAATTTTTTTCCCCTTTTGAAGAAGCAGACTATAAAGCGTTAGGGAATGGAAAGAAGCCCCTCTAGTTTACAATGTTAATTTAATGTGTTCAATGTACTGCCTTTTGAAATGATTAACTCCAAAGAGCCAGTGAGTCAGGATTGTAATCTGCTCTCTGGAACGCCATGGGAAAGTGTTAGGTGTGATGTTGCATTAAGTAGGAGAGTAACTAGAAGCCTTGGTTCAAACCCAGGTGGAAAAATTGTGGTAATATCCCTTAAGCAGAAAATTACAGTCTTTGCCATTGCCAATTTAAAATGCCCTACAGGTCCCCACTATTAAGTCTGGATGTGTGTATGGATCTTATTTCTTTGCATTCCTCTGCCTTGAAGGCTTGGAATGATTTTGCTTGTTGCTTGAATGCATGCACACATGGTAGAGCTACAGTCTAGAGAAAGCTAAGTATGACTTCTGTTTGAGCACTAGCAGCAGCTCTTCCTCATGCCAGGCCAAACAGTGTTTTAGTTTAGATCATGGTCTTATTAGATCATTATCCAATTCAACGATAATGGGCATGTAATTCGAGATGAATTTAGATTATATAATACTAGAGGCCCTGTGCATGACATTCATGCACTGGGGGTGGGGGTTGGGGTCCCTCAGCCTGGCCTGCGCCCTCTCACAGTCCGGGGCCCCTCGGGGGATGTCCTACTGCTGTACGATTTTAACTAGATGCAAGACAGGCAGCTACTGTTAGCAACATTTTTCATCAAACTGGTTTCACATCAGTGAACTCACTTACCACTTACTGTTTCATTCTAGACCTGAGTTGATACTTCGGCCACTGTAATTGGACCTGCATGTTTACTGGATCATCATTAGAAAGATAACTCTTGATAGTTTAATTCCTCAAATGGTCTCATTCATCCATTTTCTATTGACTTTTGTCATTTAAAAAAATCTCTAATGGTGAACACTCCTTCATTTTCCTTCCTTAGTGTTAAGGAACCTTCCTCTGATCCCTATGAACTCATTGCATTTCCATCATGTATGAAAGGAATTCGTTTCCCCCCTATATGTTGTTATATCACTATATCCAGGGAATGTGTTTATTTCTTTGGCATTGGAGAGTAGACTGATGTCTATGCTGTATGATAATCATTTTCCCTTTATGCATTTCCTAATGAGATGCATAGGTTAAGCATTAAGAAAGTGACCTATGAATTCAAAATAGTATTAAATTCTGGCTGCCATTTTGTAATCTGGAACATGACACATCATGCTCTCTGCCTCAGTTTCCCTATCTTTAAAATGTGGGTGATGATGATGATGTTGGTAATGATGATGGTGGCGTAGTTAGTAAAAAAGAACTTTAAAGTAGCTAAATTAGCAGCATCCAGCTGTCTGCAGCAAGGAAAATATTCCAGTTGTTTTATTGATCCCCTAGGCCAGTGGTCGGCAAACTCATTAGTCTACAGAGCCAAATATCAACAGTACAACGATTGAAATTTCTTTTGAGAGCCAAATTTTTTAAACTTAAACTATATAGGTAGGTACATTGTTATTAACTTTATTAGGGTACTCCTAAGGCTTAGGAAGAGCCACACTCAAGGGGCCAAAGAGCCACATGTGGCTCGCGAGCCTCAGTTTGCTGACCACGGCCCTAGGCCCATTGCAGAGTTTTCTATATTAATTACACCCAGTAAAGCTGTATCTACCTAGTAAGGTTAAGAATATGTTTCAGAATCAACAAATGTGTATACTTCAAAGCATTTTGAGTGTAGAGGGATGTGCTTTTTATGAAAATCTGAAGTATATTTGTTATCTCTGCTCTCTGTTTGTGATGAGACCCTAAGCTTGAAGGATGGAACGGTATCTAAAATATTTGTGAATTACTTATTGTGATTGCTAATAGCCGGGCTGTAACTGACTACTCTTTTGTATGATGCCCTCATTCCTTTTCCTTCACATTCTTGGTGTCTCATTTTCCCCAGTTACCTATGATTCACAGGACTCATTTCAAACTACCTTCATTTGTTTGGGAGCCTCCTCCTTCCTACACATATTCTTTTGCTTCAGTTAATTCAGAAAACTTCTAAACAGCAGGTGCCTTGACATGAAGAATCAAAGAGATTCTTGTGTGGAAACCAATCGCCTCACCTATAATTTTGTCTTTCCTCTTTTCTTTCTTCAGTTTGCTTTTGCTTCATTTATTCATTCACCTAGCTACTGTGTGTGTGTGCACTTGCATGAAAAGCTTTGTGCAAAATGATATAGATATAAAGGTTTAAAGAAGTGTGGTTTCATATCAGTTTGTACTCTTCAGAATTCATCGTTCAGTGTTTCAGAACTCTCCCAAGCAGTATTTTCAGACTCTCTCTCCAGGCAGGAAGTTGCCCTTAAGAATATAGACTCAGGAGGTGGAGAACAGGTACTCAGATCCTGCCTGTGCTATGTAGTTATTCTGACCGTGAGCACGCTGAAACTCTCAAGTGCCTCTCAGCTGCAAAACGCAGATTGAAAATAACATGCACTTGATATGGTTATTATAAGGATTACATTTAAAAAGAAACTGCCTGTGAAGCATTTTTCATAATAGGATTAACTATTCACTAAATGTTGGTGGCTATTATGCTTTTTTGCTCATTAGCTTGCACCATTTCCACATTAGAGGCATCCATGTTTAGATCTCTGTTGACAGTTATCATTCCATTAACTTCATAATTTGAGCAGTATCTTTAAAAATGTAAATATATATCTTTATTACATTCGTGCTTCGAAAGGACATTGACTGATTGGCTCATTCATGTGTTTAACAGTCCCTTTCATATATGTTTATTGCACACATATTTTGTGCCAAGTTTGGAGTTAACTACTGGATATAAAATGATGAGGTAAATGTGAACCTGCCCCTAAAAGACTTAAACTCAAGTGGGATAGACATGTATTTGACCTTAATCTCAAAGTCTTGTACTTTCTAACTATGGTACATGTTATGAGGGCAGACAATAGGGAGATAAGTGACTCATCTTTCAGAAGGGTAATAAAAGGTTTTCCTGAGTGATTTTTTTTTTTACTTTGAAATAATTTTAGACTTAAAAGAAGTTTAAAATGTTTATAGGAATTTCTCATGAATCCTTCACCTAGTGTTCCCCAATCTACACTAATAAAAGAGAAAGATGCAAATTGACTGTACCTTTGCAATGCACACCAGCCAATCAGGAGTGAGTATGCAAATTAACCCAATAAAGATGACAGGTTAATTTGCATACACAGGTGCCTAGCGGCTGGGGGCGGGATGCAGGCGTCCACACAACCCCAACCATGGGCAGCATGGGAAGGCAGAAAGGCGGCTCTGGGCCGGAGCAAAGGCGGTGCTAGCAGCCAGGGGAAGGAAGGCCAATTCTTGCATGAATCTTTGTGCATCAGGCCTCTAGTAATAGAATAATACATAATGACAGTACATTATCAAAATCAGAAAATCAACATTGGCACAGTAGTATTAACTAAACTACAGATTTGACCAGTTTTTACAACTCCAAAGGTATATATAATTCTCTTAAATTGGATCACATGCATGACTCTCCATGAATTTTGAGCTAGTAGAAGTTATCAAGTGAAAGAGCCATTAGAGCCCAAGACAGAGCATACTCATCTACCCAGACAGGGATAACCCAGGGTGTGCTGGGGCCTGAAAGAATGGATGTGCCTGGATCCCAGAGAGTGAGGAGGAGAGAGACTTCAAATCAGGCTGGACAGGTAGATAGACAGTCATTTCATACTGCAGTTATTAAATGTGACATTAAAGTATATTAAGTACTTAGATCTTCATAGAACTTGTTCAAGATCTTGGTTTTTATTCTAAGAACAGCTGCAGGGGTGACAGAAAGAGATTTACATTATAAAGACATCAATGAGGCTGCAAGTTAGAGAAATTCTTTGGAGCCCTGGCCAGCCAGATTGGCCATGAGATCTGTTAAGATCTGTTGGAAGTTATGGGGAAGAGGGGGCACAAGGGACCAGAGTAGAGGAGGGGAGGGAGACTGGACTGCTTTGACACTTAATCATTTTAGTTGACTTATGTGAAGGGGCATCCTCCTAAAACTTGAGCCACCAAGAGATTACTATAATTTGAATGAAAGAGAAAACCGAGTCAAAAAGGTACCTCATGCTTATTCAATATTACAGTACCATACAAGTAATCTGTTGGTTTTGTGTGTTGTTTTTTTTGACATGGCATTATGTTTCCCCCCCAAAAAATTATACACTGCTCATTCTTACGGTCCCACTTTGTAAGTTAAGGTAATATTATTTAAACTTACATTTATATTAATATCTGTAAAGAAAATGTGGAGTACGGAATCAGTTCAAAATTATGAGTGAAGTTCAATATCCTACTTTAAAAGATGTCTCAAGTTTCGACCTCGGACAAAAGTTTTAAATTCACTCTACGTTTTATGATATCACAACAGTATTGTGACAATCATCATTAAATGTGATATTAAAATATACACATACTTAAATCTTTAGTTTAAAAAAACAACACACAGTACATTACTTTAGAGCAGTGATTCTCAACCTGTGGGTCGTGACCCCTTTGGGGGTCGAACGACCCTTTCACAGGGGTTGCCTAAATACATCCTGCATATCAGATATTTACATTACGATTCATAACAGTAGGAACATTACAGTTATGAAGTAGCAACGAAAATAATTTTATGGTTGGGGGTCACCACAACATGAGGAACTGTATTAAAGGGTCGCGGCATTAGGAAGGTTGAGAACCACTGCTTTAGAGTTAATAATACAGAAAGCATAATAAATCTATAAAAGTAAATACACAGTAGTTCTTTCTTAATTGTTTGCTGTTATTATTAAATGTTTAAGATTCTTATAAAGGAGAAAGAGAAAAATAAATTTGCTTTAATTTTTTATCATTAAAAAGGTCCTTCATATGACACAAAGAAATCCCTCTAATATCCATATTTTTACTTTAAAAGTAAATTTACATCACAACATTTAATTTGAAAGTAATATTTCATTCAGTAAATATTTACTCTGAGCCCCAAATAAGCCAGATCCAGATTCCTGTTATCACAGAATTTACATTCAGTTGAAGTGGGGCTGCCGGTGGAGGGAGAGGGAGGAGAGGTTCAGCAAGACAAGGTTATGAACAGAAGGTAAATGAACAGAGTGACTTTGGAGGTTATAAATGCTGCAAAGATAATAAAACAGAGTGTTGTGCCCTGACTGTAAGGGAGGGGACTAAGGGAGGAGACAGGGCACCCCTTCGTTTATATCAGGAAGGTAATGCTGAGTGGGACAGAACACTTAGGCTGAATAATGGGAGGGAATCAGCCATGAGAAAGTGGGAGTCAGAGCACCTGGGAAGACAGAATGGTGCTTTGCAAAGGCCTTATGGGAAGAAGGAGCCTCGTGTGCTTAAAGGACAAAGTAAGGCCCAGGAGCCTGGAACAAAGCCAGTGAGAAGAGACAGGTAGGAGAGCAGGGATGGGACCAGCCAGGCCGAGTGACCCTGAGGCCTTGTAAGGAGTTCGGATTGCTGGGCAAGTATGTAGAGGAACAGGTATGTTCTTGAGACATCTACTGTGAAACTTGAATTGGGCACTGCTTTCCGTTACTGGAACAAAATACATATTTCACAGATAGTGCATTGAAGGATAGATGCAATCTCCTGAGCAAGTTATAGATTCATTGTCTAAACAGCTTAATTGAAATTTCCCTCATACCAGCCACGGTAGACTTTGGGCACTAAAGCTTTCCTTTAACAAAAGCAAAAGTGCTTTTAGCTCTTTAGCTCTGGATAGTTTTGTTTTTCTGTTAAAGCCAATGAAAGTTTTATGTTGGAAGCATGTAATTAAGTGTACACTTCCCGTCATCGGTGTGCATGTCTGCTGAGAACTAGGGAGGGTGTATATGAAAAGTAGGGTTTCAGTTGGAGGGGCTTGGCCAACTTAGACCTGCAGGAAAGAAGGGAATGTTAGCAGGTCTGCTCTCTATATGCTTCCATTAGCCAAGATTATAGCAGTAGGATCCCTCAGTGATCCCTGGGTTGTATCTCCTCTGTTGATGACAGCATTCAAATCTTACCTGGTAAACCTCTTCCATTTTGGGAAAAAAAACTTTGTTTATGTGATTTAACATATTTGGACTTAGTTTTAAGCCCAATGGGGATGTAGGGTAATAAGTAAAATATGGATTATTAAACCATAACTTGCATGTGTTTTCTGTAAGATAGTACATGTTAATCAGCTAGATTTGGCTTAAATGCTGGCTCTTCTGCTTACCTGCAACAGGTGTCTAATTCTTCTGGCCCTTTGGAGATGCTCTCAGCCTCACAGGATTCTGTGATGTTTAAATGAGACCCTGTATGTGTCTAATACGTGGCAGGTCCTTAGGGAAGGTTAGTTTTCATCCCATTGTACACACGATAATGCTTGATGTGTGCAGAAATCCGCTGCCTAGCATTTTCACCGATTGAGATGTTTTTCAGATTAAGGAATTAAGCAATATGTATCCGAGAGCAGCAACAAATGGAACAAACAAAGTGCCTACAGGATAGACTTGTAATATAACGTACGTGCGGTACTCCCTGCTGTGTTTGTGGCATCCGTGTAGCCCAGGGTTTCTCAGGCTTTGCACTATTGACATGTGGGGCTGCGCGGTTCTCTGTTGCGAGAGTGCTTAGAATGCACAGCAACATTCTTAAACTTCTACCCAGAAGCACCTTAGCCCCCAACTGTGACAACGAAAATGTCTTCAGACATTGCTAAATGCCCCCTGGGGGCAAAATCACCTCTGGCTGAGAACCACTAATGGTGTGTGAGCTCGAGCAGAATGTTAGGGCAGAGGTTAGGAGAGGTAGACACTGACCTTTAGCTTCTATGGGGCTTGGAAGGGGGGAATTTTGGCAGAAATACAATAGACCTTTCACGGGTTCTTGAAATCAGCAATGCAAATTGGGGAAGAACCTTCATAGATCTGTTCCATATCTGTAAAACCAGAGACAGGCTGCCTCATTTCTTCACGTTGCAGTTTTGTGGTCTGGAGTATGGCATGGTCGGTGTAGGGTTGCAGTGAAGGTGGAATATTAACCAGTGTTTGGTGCTTAGAACTATGCCCCATACATAGTAAGTACTACATAAATGTTAGCCATTGTTATCTTAACTCTTTATTGTATAGTATATACATTTAATTTGTTAATATATTAGTTTTGCTTTATTTTAGCAATAAAATGTGATTTCTCTCATAGTAATGACTGCACTAACACCACCCCCTTGCTTATATAGTGATTTAAACACTTTGTATCTGTAATCTGATTTGTTCCTGTGTATTCTAGGAGCATACATTTTATCATCACCACTTTTCAGACAAAGGAAATCTACAGTCAAAGCAGATGACCTTCCTGGAGCAAAAAGATGCCTAGGGGATGGAGAAAAACCTAGAACTTAGCTCTCTTGACTCCTGTCCAGGGAGGCAACAAAACAGTTAAAAAGAGCCGGGATAAGATGCACAAAAACGCACAGCAGCCAAAATGTGCACAGAGGCCCAGGTGATGCTGCCACCCCAGCAGGCCCTGCGGTGCATCGGCACTGTGGTTGTCTAGGAACCTCACTGAGGGTCGGAATGAGGAGTCAGAGTCATGGAGAAAAGATTATATCATGCCCGCAGTGTCTGTACTGTTTAAGGGGCATTGGATGACTTTCAGAAAGGCTTCTTTCCCATTTCAATTAAAAAAAGAAGAACACATGATTGACTTGGAAAATTTTACACTCCCTCTCTCTGCAACCAGTGTTCCATTATAAAATAATTTTCATTTTTTATTAGGCTTCTTTGTTGCTCTTACCGGTCAGTTTGATTCTAAATTGTCAACAGTAACATCAGGCTTCGGATTTTTATCACTGTAATCATGACGCTTATGATGCGGCGGATTGGAATCCATGGCTGAAATATTTTACAGCTTCTCTCAAGGTAAAGTCAGATTCCTGTCCCCTTGAATGTGGCTGGTCCCTTGGTGTGCTTTGACCAAAACAATGATTCAGAAGTGATGCTACACCAGCCCTGGGCCTAATGCTACACCAGCCCTGGGCCTAATGCTACACCATCCCTGGGCCTAATGCTACACCAGCCCAGGGCCTAATGTTTAGAAGTCTGGGAGCCTCCATTTCCATTCCAGGGCACCTTGAGTCATCATAGAAGGCTGCCCAGCCAGCCTGCTGGAGGGACCCCATGGCAGAAAGCAATGCCCAGAGAGCCCATATATATGGGAGCCCTGTCAGTTGCAGAGGCAGCTATGTGAGCAAAGCCATCTTGGCTTTCCGGCCTCCTCCCGATGACTACAAGACATGTGAGTGACTCAAGTGAGATGAGCAGAATCACCCACCTGAAGCCTGAATGGCAGAATTCTGCGCAGAGAAATCTCTGCCTTAAGCAAGTTTTGAGTTGGTTTGAAGCGCAGCAACACATAACTAAAGCACATGGTGATTAAAGTCATCGAAATGAAGTGCCTACCAGCTTGAGGAGCAACCTTGGACCTGGAGTTGCTTTCTTCTAACTTCTCCTTGTAATTGTAACACAGAAGATGTTCTAGGTAATAGCATTTAAAGGCAGTCCACTTCTGAGTAGATAAACACATTGATATACACCAGTTAAAGCCCGACCCATTGCTAAAATTCTGAAGCCTTGACACATTTGCAATGACCCTTGACCAGAGGTCAGCATGTGTGTTTTTGTAAAGGACCACATAGTAAACACTGTAACTTTGTGGGCCTTGTAATCTCTGTCACACCTACTCAACACTACCTTTCTAGCAAGAGAGCAGCCACAGACAATACATAGATATATGGAATAGTGATGTACCAATAAAACTTTATTTACAAACACATGCCGTGAGCCACATTTGGTCTAAGGTTCATGGCTGACGACACCTGCCTTTGACCTGACACAAGCTCTCACCAGACAGTAGAAAGTGGAGAGGACATTGTTTTAACCTAGAGATTAGTTAAGGGAAGGAGAAGCGTTTGATTAGCCTCTTTTAACACGTTGCTTTGTTAGTAATGTTTATCGGGAGCAGATTCATTAGCATAAGTAAGTTCAAGGAACACATCTCTTGATAAACAGAGATGTTTAATAGCGTTTAACCTTTACAATTTGTGCGGAAGAAGCCTCGCAGGTTACTGTGCTTTATGTCTTGTGGGGGTGCTTCAGGAACTGGCTGTTAGTGCCACTTCAGACAGCAAATTCCTAAAAGATGAATAATGTATCAGCTGTGGGAGAGCTTTTGTTGCACCACGAGCCTCACCTTTGGAGCTACAAACTTCTTAAATATCGAGGAAAAAAGTGCTGAGACGTGTTACATTTGCTGGGAATGTTGTAACGGGGTCTGTAAGGAAACACATTTGTAATCATGGGTATCGAAGCCTGATATTGGTTTCTTAAAGGCCGGCGAAAGCAGAAATGTCATGGAGAATTTGATCACATCAGATCCCAGTGCTCATGAAGCCAAAACAAAACTCTACCAAGAAAGCACGGCTGATGCAGTAGCAATGCTCAGAAGTACCACTTGTGATCCCAGATGTCAGCAAATTGGAAACTCTCCATGGGGCATGAAGAGGGGGTGGCTTGCAATGGGTTGCAGTTGGAATCCCTGACTCACATGGGAACATTTCAACAGCCAACTCCTGCCAGTTTGTCCTGGCAGCTGGGAGGAGGCACAAGTTTCTGAAAACGTATGAAGGGTATGACTATATTTTTCTAAGGATGAGGTTGTTGAGAGTTGTATGAAGACGTAGGACTAATTAGATTAAACAAAAATCTTGGCCGAATGTGGAGGAAAATGACTAATGGCTAAGCCTATTCAACTGTGGAGCAAGATCTCAAGGGAAAGAATGAGAGCCCCACCGCGTGAATCATGTGAAGTGAGCGGCAGAAACCGCGGTGGAGAAATAACTACTGTTTCTGAAATAATCAAAACGACATCAGCAAAGGGATATAAAAAGATCATTTAGCAATCGCAAAATGCATAATTCTTTTTGCATTTTAATCGTCCTGATGTGCAGGGAGCGATGGAAACAGGAAGGGTATTATGATCATTGTAATAAAACAATTGCTCGCATTCTGGGATCTATTTTCTCTAGAGAGTTTGCAGTTTAACAAATGGGTCTGACACCACCATTGAGCAGGGAATAAATTGGCTCACTTCCCTTTGGCGTGTTTACCCAGGCCACTAGGCTCTGCTTTGTAGCTTAAAAGAAGCTTTCACAAATGACTTACGCTCACCACCATTCTGTTTTGCTCAAGAAGTGCTTTCTCTTGTTCCAGCGTGGCTAGTGTTGTCCCTTCCCCCTTCTGACTGCACAGCAGTGCTAGTCCATGTTTTACCTCCTCTTCCAGGTCCATCTTTTGTGAGGTCTTTGGCCACTCTCACATAGTGCCCGCTATGCCTCAGGCACTTGGAGAAAAGACAGAGCATACGTCACTGCTCTCAGAATAGCAGGGGCAAATGCATGCCATAGTAGACATAGGAGCAAGGTATTGCCAGTAGCAACTTGTTGGAATTTGGAGGGAATATTAATAGGTAGGGTGGAGGCAGAAAACATACTGGAAGGCATTAAGGCAAAGCTAAGGAGTTTGGAGCTTATCTGGTAGATCAGTGATTCTCAACCTGATGATACTTGGGAATCACTTGGGGATAAAATATAGGTGTCTGTGTCCCGCACTGACCAGTTCTGTCAAAATGTAAGGACCAAGCGTGGATACTTTAAAAAATATTTCTCATTTTATTCTCAAGCACAGCCCAGTGTTACCAACTTATAGGGGAAACAATGACAGCTTTTAAACTGGGAAGTGATATGGTCCAACTTACGTTTTCAACAGATCCCTGACAGTCGTTTGAAGGACGAATTCAAGGGTGAGAGACCAGTTGAGAGACTGCTGTAAACTCAAGCAGGATAAGGGTCTTAAGCAATGTCTGAATTGTGGCTGTGCTTCTAGGATAAGGAGGTGCCAGATACAAAATTTATTCAAGAGGATTAAAAACGTGCAGGGTTTTGTCATGGATTGAGTTGGTAAGGACTGGATGAGCCATAGAGGGAACAGCTAGAGAGGCGTGTGCACACTTCTTTGTGTATTTCTCCCACACCCCGTCTCTCCTCTGCCCACACACCTAATGCACTTTATTATAGTTTTTGTGTTTCTCCCAACAGTTTCCATAGGTGCCATACATTACTTTTAGTAGTTAGCTGACATTCGCATTTCCATGCCTAGGACAAGTGCCTTTACTTATCTGAGATCCTGCCTCCTTCCCCTTGTCTGTTACTAGGCTTTGATTACAGTCAGTGGTAGCAAAATCAATGCCCACATTGACCAGTCAAGTAAGATTCATCATTGAAGCGGGCCAGTCCAACTCTTAGAAAAGTCTGTCATGAGGGAAGCAACCACTAGCCTGGTGTTGCCACTGGGAACACATGTCCAGCATCTTCTGGATTTCTTAGAGAACCTTGAAATCTAGATTTATGTGGAAAACATCTTGCAATTTGACACATTGGCTTGAATTAGAAACTGTTAAGCAGTAACAATAGTGAGGCCATAGAAACTCATCTTTGGGATGGGTCTGTTCTGGGACCACACGTTTTCACCCTCTGTGTGTAGAGTCTCAACAGAAATTTGTAAAATTGAAGAAAATTTCCCAATCCCTGCAGTTTGCAGCCCTTTTCTGTGGTTTGACAATAGCAGAAATGTCAAAGCACCAGCAGCAAACATTGCGGCTGATTCTGTTTGTGGAAAGTGAATTAGAGAGTGGATTCCATTACCTGCTATCTCTCACACTAAAACATAAAGCAGGATGACACATTTAAAGTACTCTAGCTGCAATTATATAGGTAGTTCTGGTGAATGTGAATTGGGATGATAATTTATCCTTCCCTTCCCAGTTTTTTATGTTCTCACAATCCCAGGTTTAAGGACCTTGGAGGGCCCTCATGGCCTGAGGCCTGGGGCAAAGGCTCCCTCTCTCACTCTCTCCATCTGGTTTCTCTGTCCGCTGGAGTCAAGTCAGCTTGGCCGCTGGAGCTCCTTTTCTCTCCAGGCTGCTCTGGCTACCCAAGGGGAAGCCTCAGAATGTTGAAGGCTAAAGACCAGTTGAACAGTTGTTCAGCCAGTGAATTAGCATTTCAAAGGCTGGCGCTCAGAAGGGCACTGCCTGTGTGAGCAGCTGGGTGAACACAGGATTTTACTCCGAAGGCCTTGTCGGGCTTATAAGGTAGTTGTGTGAGAATAGCTTTCTCATTGTATGAAAGCTAAAGATTTGGTGCTAAAACTTTTTTGCTTTATCTCTTTTCATGGAATATACTCTAGAATGTACCTTTCAGTTCTCAGTATTAAATAGTTCAAATGCAGCATGGTTGTTGCTTCATTATTTGGGTGATGCTCATCAGAAATATCGATTTATATATGTCCCTCTGCTGTATTGAAATGCCCTGAAAAATAACTGTGATATGTAGTTGACTTGTATGCTGAATTTTTTTGTAGGTTTATGTATGTCTTATAATTTTATTCAGAAGAAATACGGTGTGGTAGAAAGAGCATTGACTTTTAAATAAATAGATGTGGGTTCCAGTTCTGTCTTTTGCTATCTACTAGAGGGGTGGTAATGGGTAAGTTTATTAACTTCTCAGAGCACATGTATTTTAATTTAGCTAATATATAGTCTGTCCCTAGGATTTGTCAGCATTTGGCTGAGTGCCGGGGATATGAGTGAACAAGGTGGAGATAGGCAGGAACTATGTCCTTATAGCTTACAGTCTAACCTCAGATTGCTTATCTGTAAAATGGGGATACAAACCTTATCCTGCACTTGTTTTCTGAGGAATACCTGGGATAAGGTGTCGGAGGTACCTGACAATGATGAGGGCCTCATAATTGGTAGATGTAGCTGCAGGATTTGCTGCTTCCTCTGTGCTTAGAAGCCAATGCCTTCTAGTTCTTTGCCTTAAATTTACACAAGGCTATTTTCTTCTGAGGTCTTTTGGCTCTCCTATTCTAATCCACAGATGTTGCTCGGGTCCTTGAAATCTGGGCACTCTCCTTCTTTCATTTCCAAATGTTTTGCATATATGGTACTTAAGAAATTTATTTATTCCAGAGATAGTCTCCTAATTCTAGGCTTTTGGAATACATTACTGACCAAAAACCAAAATAAATAAATAAATAAATAAGTAAATAAATAAATAATTTGCACCATAAAGGTCACATTCTAAGGGCTTGATATTATGAAATAGAATACGACACACCCTAAAGAGTACAAATTATAAATAGTATATTGTGTTTTCAAAAGTGATAAGTGTTATAGGGAAAAAGATCAGAGTAGGGCATGTGTGCAGGGGTTGATTCAGATTCAATTTGAAATTGGGGGTCAGGTCAAGGTAAGCTTCGTTGAGAAGCTGACATTGAAGCAGATTTTACTAATGTCACCCCAATAAAATTTAAAATAATAATAATAAAAAAGAAAGAGGTGGGAAGTTATTCATGGGGAAAAGTATTCTAGGCAATGAGAATAGTCAGTTCAAAGACCTTAGAGCAGGAGCTTGCTGGACACGTTTGAGGAAAAGCAAGGGGAATACCTGGACCAAAGGCTTAAAATGAGAGGACCTGGCACAGACCCTACAATGGGGAGAATTGACCTAGTTCATAGGTCAGGTTTCCTGGAAACAATAGTGAACTGAGATCCCATATAGAAAAGTTTACCAGTGATGTTGGGACGTGTTTTCTACAAGCAGCAAGAACAGCTTGTGCCAAGACCCTGAGGCCAGGAGAGCGTAACTTGTATCTGAAAAGAAAGGAAAAAAAAGGGAGTGTAGCAAAAGAAAAGGGTAATCTATTAGAGGGAAAAGGTGAAGATGATTGTATTTGGGTATTATTAGGATTGCTCTGGTTACAATATGTAAAATCTATCATTGCTCTTTGTGGCAGTGGTAATTCAGGCGCCAAAGTCCTCTACTAAAGCAAAATGAATGGAAAAGTTAGGGTTGTGGCCCAGTTCCTATCTGATCCACCCATATTTACTTAGGCTGTAAACATAGAGCCAAGCCTTCGTTGGCCAATAGCAATTCAACAGGATGCAATGGCCTGTAGTATTTTGATAGGTTAACTGATACAAAGGCTGTGACTGAGTCACTGTGGCCCTCACAGGTCAGTCCTTAGGCATTTTCACCACAGTTCTTCCATCCAGTGGCACTGGGTGATGATTCTAGGTGGATAAGATGGGGACTCCGTTCAGGAACAAATCAGATAATCGGAGTTCAAACCAAATGTTTGTGTGAGCCTGGAATTATGGCACTGGACTCTTAGCTATGCAGTTGTGAGAGTTTTTTAAGTCTTTAATTTTTAATTCTTTCAAATCCTGTTTTAGAGATGGAAAGAAAAGCGCACACACACATAGGTTTCTAAGAATGCATTTATTTATTTATTCTGAGACTTTTCACACTAAAAATCAATATTAGTTTTATATATTCAAATTTTATTAACATGAAAGACCTAATACAGTAGAATAACATACATATGATCAGCTATCCGATTAAATAAATTGATCGTCTCCTGCTGGAACTACCTCTGCCACTGCTGCATTTTAAATAATGTGGCCCTTGGCTTCGTATATGTTTATTTTTTCTGGATCCATGAAGCAATCACCATCCACCTTCCCACTTTCAGGAAGCCTGTCATTCCCATACTGCCCATCATTTTCTCTCCCACCCCCTCAAAAAATAAAAAAAATAAAGAAAATCAGCAAACAATGGTTAAAGTAACAACAGTACAAGATTTTTACAAAACCTTTTAGATTTTAAGAATAGCTTGTTTATTATTAAGTACTCACACAATTTAATTGATAAAGAGCAAATCAAAATATTTGTTATAGAAATGACAAAACATTTTTTTTTGTTAATGACTTTTCTTTTTCATTCCAAACAAGAAGGTGCTGTTACTATAGGCTATGTTTTGCCTTGTGATGTTTAGTCAAAATGCTATTTTCCAAAATTACTTAGAACAGCTCTTTCCCTACCTCCTTCAGTCTAGTTATGCAGTACGTTTGTAAGGCAGAGCGATTTGTCACAGTCTGCATAACATCTCTTCCCCCCACCTCTCAACCCCCACCCCACTTCTTGGTTGATTTTTAAAAATGTATATGCAGTTAATTCTTTCTTTGTGGAGTATAGTTCTTTGGGTTTTGACAGATGCATAGACTTGTATACCACTACAATTATGTTTCTACACCTAAGAAATTCCTCATACCACCCTAGTATGTAGCCTTTCGGGTCCAGCTTTTTTCTTTTAGCAAAATGCATTTAAGATTCAACCATATTGTTGCACGAATCAATCGATTTTTTGCTTGAGTAGCATTGCATTGTACATATGTGTACACAGTTTGTTTACCCGTTTACTAGTTGAAACACATCTGGGTTGTTTCAAATATTTAGCAATTATGAATAAAGTTGCTATAAACATTTATGGACTAGAGAAAAATAAATTTTAATCAGTCTCAGATGCAGTGTTCTGTGGACTTTCAAAACTGACAAGAAAAACACAGATGTCTGGGCCCTACTCCCAATGAATTGAATCAGCATTTTGTGGATGGGACCCAGGCTAATGGTTTTATAAAAGCTCCCCAGGTGGTCCTCTTGTGTAATCAGGGCTGAGAATTAATACTTGGAGACATGTAATCATTTTATTTTTGGTAAATCATCTCTCTAGGGTTTTCTTTATTATTTTTACTTGGCGAGGTTTAGTAATTATATTTAGGTAATATAAGCTTATGCTTCAAATTAGTCATTTCTCCTAAGGATTTAATTTCATTTCAAGGTGAGAGTTACTGTATGCTAATTAAAACAGGCCTTTTTTAAGGTGCGCTTATTGAGGTTTTTGTAGTCATGATGGAAATATATTTATAATATGCCAATTATATTTCTCAAATATTTTAATAATTATATATTTGATTAAAAAGAATACTTGTTAGTTATATACTGTAAATACATGTTAGAATAAACTAGCACTAGAACGAAATGATTTCCTTAATTACAAAGATAATTATTTTATATTGCAGATGAAATATATCATCATATATATTGGTAGTGAGATTTTATAATGTTTTATAGTGGCATTTAACAACTATTTAGTCAAGTATGTTGCATTAAAGAGTTGACATTAATAACATTATGAATTGGGCAATTTAGATATTTTACATTAAAATAAACTTTCACATCAAGCATAAGAAACACAGTTTTAAAAAAATCTTTAACCAAGTAGAAATATCGTTTGAAAGCTATATGCTTTGATGATCAAAATGCTTACAAAGATGAATTTTTATTTCTATCTTAACCCTAAGTCTAATATTATTCACCTGATAGAGATTCTGAGAATAATTCTGTGATCACGTGTTAGTAGGTCCTTCACATGTAAAGTTTCAGTAAAGTTTTTTTTAATAAAAGACTTATTCATGATATTTAATAGAGTATATTCACATGAATTATTGTTTATTATGATTTTAAAATACTTTCATGATGATAAATGGGACATAATGTTGATATCCTCTTGATTTAGTTCTTACATTTTAATTGCTAATAAACATGAGCTATTTAAACATTTGCCCCAGCAAATTTGTGAGAGCCGAGACTTTGAAAGGTTTGCTTTCCTGCAAAGGGCTATAAGGAAACCCATTTAGAGGGGCACATATTGCCCACTATTGCCAGGAAAAGGTCTTACTAGTTAGTATTAATAATAGGAAGAGCTAACATTTATTGAGCACCTAGAATGTGCGTTCACTGTGCTACATGAGGATTACCTCATTTAATCACTACAACACTCCTGTGCTTTAGAAACCTTTGTTATCCTTGAATGTAGGATAGGGTAAACGATAATTCATACCTAGCTAGTGTGACTTCAGAGACCACATACAGAATTCCTGCACCACACTCTGTTATAATTATTTTCCCTGTCTTTATTGAATTTAAAGGAACCCTGTTCTGTGCTCCCTTATTGTATAACTGTAGTCACATTTGCTTTTCCTTTTTGAGTTCTGTATTTGATTTTATAGACATGCCCTCCCATTTGGGTCTAGATGCTTTTCTCTATGTTTCGGGTGCATTTGCACATTGCCTGAAACGTGGTAGGTTCCCATTAACTGCTTGGCTGATTAAAGAACACAGGTAAATGTCATACAGCACATCCGTTATGTCGGGTTGAGATCCTCTCTTCATTTCAGAGGTGTCTCAGAAGACTTTTGGAAACTGCATCAGTTTCCTTGCTTGGTGCAGAGCTGGCTTAGTCTGTCAGGTATAAAGTCTAAGCTAAGCGTCTTTCATCCATGGGTACGTTTGAGCATCCTCTCTAAGCATAGTGCATTAATACAGGCACTGTATTAATTAAGAGAGAAAATGCACACCCATCCTAGGTAAACTGAGGGTTGTGGTGGGTGGGACAGATTACGACACTGGTCTGCCTTGCCTGTGTTTGGTTAGGGAAAGAATTATTTAAAATTATTCGTTCTAGATAATAATAGTTGATCATGCTGTAATTGGGACCATCGGGCCCATGGTTAACACCATAGTACGAGGCCCCTTCTCCCTCTGAGGAACACCCAATAAAATGAGGGAAAGAGACCATAAAACCTTAAAATTCCAAAGTAGAATTAGAAAGAGGGGAGAATGGTTAGAACGTTGATTGCTCTTGTCTTCAGGCTTGAGCCCCTGCCCCCTTACTCCTTGCTCCTTATTTGTGCTTCCTTCTGATGAGATTTATGAGTTTCTTACGTCATACTAAGTCCTTTAAAGAACACTTGGCCCCGAGAACAATGCAGTCAAAGCACACTGCTACTTTCGGGTAGATTTTGAAAGGCTTTGTATTCTTACGTGCTCCCTTTGAAATAACTGAAATCACAGAAGCAGAATGATCAAGGGACACATTGCTGTCTTTGGTCCATTGCTTGCTTGAGAGGGACATAATTCTCTTTAAAATCTGCAGTTCCAATAAAAACTAAAATCTCAGTTCTGATGGAATGTGAAGACATCCACATCTTATCCAGGTAACCCTTTCCACACACCTCCTTCACCGCAGAATCATTCCAGCGACCTTGCCTTTTTGCTCAAAGTCGGATAGGATTCTTTCCCCTTCATTTGTTCTAATGCACCCACACATTGTACAGCAGAAACCGAGTAAAAGAGCGTGGTCTTTTAGGCCCTACTCTCAAAATAGAAAGTTTGGCTAAAGCTAATTGATTGTAGGCTGGCTGTTGTTCATTATCTTAATTAGTCTAGGTAATTAAATCATTAATTGATTGAAGCCGATCCCTTGCTAACAGTAAAGCTCAGTGCTTTCCCGCTTGATCCCGTAAGAACTGCCATTTCGGCTCTTGGGGCACCTCGTTTTGTGCTGTGGAAAGTGTGGGATTCCTTCTGCCCTTCCCGTGGGGACGGTGGCACAAGAGGACGACACCCACCTGGGGACATAGCTGCTGCTTGGGAGACGCCCCTCAGTGACATCAGGAGGCAGTCCCCGCCTGGCCATGGCTAATTAACACGGGATGGTACACCCTGCAGATGCCATCCATTATGCAGACAGCCTTGCCTCTGGCAATTAACTTTCATTGTTTGTTGTGTTTTGCTTGGGTACCTTTCTGAAACCTTGGATTTCCATCAAAGGGCTCTGACACCCATTTCTGCCTGGCATCTGCCCACACATCTTCAGTCTTGTGTGGGGCAGTGTTCCTGAGGTGAGCTCTTTTCTTCTTACTCAAGTTCAGAGCCTTGGGATAATCACTCTGTTTCCTAAATATATAAAGTTTTTTTTTTTTTTAAACTTCAAAGCTGCCTCAGGGGTGGAGGAAAAAGGGAGGGAAAATGCTGAATTTCAGAGCTTCTAGTGAATTGGCAAAACCACGAACACTTGTCTTCTTGTGCTGAAATATGAGATGTTTTCGCAAAGCTATTTCAAGTCCATAAAGTTGGCTTTTAAAATGAATTGCTAATCCAATAATTACAGTAATATTAGAATCAGACTAAACAAAGGAGAAGGTAAGGCAGTAAGAAGTTGTTTTACCTTGGAATACATTTCAAACCTCCCTGCCAGTCCTAATTTCAGAAGAACTTCTATGGTAAGCCTGGTTTTATCCAGAGCCCTTCAATGCTGCGATATTTTCTTTTCTTTTCTTTTTTTTTTTTTAATTTGATGGTCTTTCATCTGATGTTCCTCCTGAGGAGAAGTGTGGAAGTAATGAAATTCATAATTGGCTTCTTTTTCCTTTTCTTGGCTTAACTGAAGCTGGCAGTTCTTTGGAAGAATTTGAGTTCTGAGCTTTTCAGGTTGATATGATAGCAGTAGCAAGGCAGCGCAGGTAGGTTAAAATGAATGCCTGGCTTGCAGTTTATACATATGGACATAACACTGTCTGAATGCTCCTAATCGGAGATAGTCGTTTTTATTATTATTGACATAGCTTTCAGACAATTCTGTGTTGTGGAGAAATAGAGCAAACACATATAAATCCCGGCTGGTATCCCTAGAGAATTGTGGTTACTATATCATCGGGAGTTTACTGTGGCTATAATTTTATCCAATAAAAAATAAACACGGGATAGATAATTATAAAACATTTTCTATCTACACACACGTATGCTTCCTTTAAAACTATTTTACATGAATATGATAAAGTATGATTCTGTATTCTTGGTATAATATGGTGGGTAGTAAATTGCTTTCTAACCTAGAAAGCAGATCTATTCTATATATTTCTTTTGTTGTTGCTTCTTGTTTAATGTAATAAAAAGAAAAGGAAATGGTGGTTCTGAAATAGAAAATGATGTTCCCTAAGTAATAAGAAATAACTTAAAATTTAATACTATTATTTGTTGATATTCTAACCTTTGGGAATTTGTCTCTTATAAGTTTTCTTCTGATTGTATTTGTTTTAAAAATTAAAAAATACGTTTGTTTAGGAATACTTTCTTATGACAGTGATTCTACAGATTAAGAAAATGAATATGTTTTGCTTGCAGGAAGGACACAAATTGAGAATCTGGGGATGGATAGAGGTCAGAGGTCGAGCTTTTTAAAACTTACCATTGGAAATCAGAGTATAATAAGGCATTGCTAGGAGAACGTCGAAACCTATTTTACATGGATATGATGAATTTTATATAGTGACTAGAGGCCTGTTGCACGAAAAGATTCTTGCAATAGGCCTGGGTCCCGGGTGCTGGAGGAAAACCGGTGCCGCTCCGGCCAGAGCCGGTCTTCACAGCCCTCGCTGCTCCGGCCGGACAGGCCCTTCAAGTCTTCACTCTGCTGGCTTTGCGCCTACGTATGCAAATTAACCACCCATTCTTTTGTTTGGTGGGTTAACACTTGGAGGTGCGGGTGAAATTTCCCGCCAAAAATATAAGATGGCTCTGTCCTTTTGGTTTTGTTCCATCCACCAAAAGGGTGGATTACAAACAAATATTTGGTAATACGCAGTTACAATCGGCCCGAGTTTACACGTTTCCCGCACTCCACCGCAAATCTATATGAACCGAGTTAAAGACGGCTCCCGCGGAGTACACGCAATTCACGCTACGTATGCAAACTAACCACCATCTTTGTTGGTGGTTAATTTGCATATCTTGCTGATTAGCCAATGGGAGGCGTAGCGAAGGTACGGTCAATTTCAATCTTTGTCTATTATTAGATAGGATGACTAGTGAACAGTACAGAGGAAAGAAGAAAGGTTGAAAGCCACTGAACACACACTTTCTTTTATTTTCTAAATTGTATCATTTGCATGGTAGGCTCTTGGGTATTTTATGTCTTACATTCCCATATTCTGTTTGTATAATGCTTTACAGTATACAGAGGAATTTCACACACATTACCTTACTTAACCCTTATTACATCCCCTGGCAGGGGGGCATTATGCCCAGTTGAAAGTTTATAATAAGCTGGGACTCAAACCCAGCTTTCCTGATTCCAGAGCAGATTTTCTTTTTAATTTACTATAAACATTGTATCCCTTCCTCCCTCACTTCCACTTTCCAGCTCTATTTTGCTCCTTCTCTCTAATTCATTAATTCTTCCCTTTAACACTTCCTTTCCACTCCCTCCCTCCTTCCCTCCCTCCCTCCCTCCCTTCCTTCCTCCCTCCCTCATTTCCTGCCTGAACTCATTCAGAAATCCCTACTAAGACCCTCTTCCTGAGGGAAGACCAGTGTGGCTGCAGTTTGGGGGCTTGTTGGGAGAACTGCAGGAGATGGATGGAGCCAGAGGAGGAGGACAGCCAACCCTGCAAGAGCCTGGCTGGCCTTGGTTGCTCTGAAACTCTCCTTTACTGAGGGGAGTGCAGGTGGTCGAGGTGAGGACGGATGATGGTGGCTGTGGAACAGGGGAGAGGAGGATGGATTCCAGAAATACTCAGAAGCTAAACTAAACAAAAATGAGTAAATCATTTTATCAGTTGGAGAGGACAAGATATAAGAAAATGTCAAGGATAACCCACTGGAAATGCTATATAAGCATTGTTTACAGGAAAAGTGGGACACAGAGAATTCTGAATGTGGAAGTCTTCCTTCCATTCATCCACAGCTTGCACAACTCAAAGCAGAATCTTTTTGATGTAGTATCCTGCGTACTCATTAACAAAAGAGAGACCTTTAATCTTTTAGGCCTCTAGACTTTTTTTTTCCAAGTATCACAGTGTTTGTTGATAGATACAAGTATATAAAATTAGGCATGAACATGATTCGATCAATTAAGTAGATAGACTTTATCACTATTCTCCCCTCTTCTGCTGATCTCTTCAAACAATGGTGTGTATGTTCCTACCCTGCATATTGAGTCCGGAGAGGAGATCTCAGTGGTTAGTCAGTCACAGTTGGGATAAGCCCCCAGCATTTCTTCACGGTCTGGTCTCCAACCAGCCCCCTGCATGTTGTTTGATGAAACCCTCTTGTACTTTCACCCAGAGCCCATTTTTTTGACTTTACCCACAATTCGAAAATGCTTATTTATCTCACAGCCATGTTGTTCTGCATTAACTTAGACAAACACCTGACCCACCCACAAATCCTGGGGGACGGGGGGGGGGGAGGGAATGTGACTGACTGACAGGGAAATGAAAAACTATACAAAGTAGATGAGAGCAAAAACTATGAGAATAGCAGTGACATAAATCTATGAAAAAGAAAAGTGAACTCATTAAGAAAAAAAAAAAAGGTGGCCTGCCAGGACCTTCCATCAGATCTAAAGCCAAATAAATAAATGGATTGACTAAAACAGAGTATAAATAAACCGTGGCTATCAGGAAATGATTTCACCACAATGTTTTATTCTGTTTGAAAAAGCAGAAAGGCATCAATACATTGAAAATTCTTTAATTAAGCTTAAAATAAAACATGGGAATATGTATAGGTTATTGAAAAAAATTTTATATGGACTATCCTATTCCTAATGATGGCAGTAATTGAGACAGTTTTGTGGTAAACTCATCAGAACCTTCAGGTAGATTAGGATAATTGGAGGTGTTTTGGGTTTCTTCAGATAAATACCCGGAAGTGGAATTGCTGGGTCATATGATAGTATTATTTTTAATTTTAAAAAAATATTTTTATTGACTTCAGAGAGGAAGGGAGAAGCAGAGGGAGAAATATCGATGATGAGAGAGAATCATTGATTGGCTTCCTCCTGCACGACCCCCACACCAGGTATCAAGTCTCCAATCCAGGCATGTGCCCTGACCGTGAATCAAACCTTTGGTTCATAGGTCAACACTCAACCACTGAGCCATGCCAGCTGGGCTATTTTTAATTTTTTGAGAAACCACCAAACTGTTTTCCATAGTGGCTGCATTGGTAGTAGTATTATTTTTAACTTTTTGAGGACCCTCCATTGTTCACTAGCGATGTTGAAATTAAAGGTTTTCTCTAATTAGTTTATGTAGAAAGGGTTTTATCTTCTCTGTGTACTTCTAGTTTCAGTTTTGTGTTTTTAAAATGAATGGAAACATTGACTATGATTGAAGCTCTGTAATACAATGTGTTATTTTTCTCACTCCTTAGAAATAATAAAAGCACATCATAATGCATCTTTGCTCTTAACAGCTGACCTCCAGTGTCCTGGGGAACCATGGAATTGAATGACACTTTTTTAGAGGGAGATATTCAATAGAAGACATGAATTGAAGTACATGTATTGATAAAGCAGTTGCCTGACAATTCCAAAAGCCCTGAAATGTAAAGCTGCTTTTGATTTTTGTTGACTAACGGCTTTTCCAAGTGGAACTTGAGAGTTTTCCACAGCACAGTAAATAATAATTTAGGTGAATTTTAACTGATGGCAGCACCATTTCTTAAATGAAAGTAATATTGCAGAATGAAGGCAAAATTATATAGTTTCTATTAAAATACCGCATACACTGGTAGAATCTCATGTGCAATTGTTGAAAAAAGTGAGTAAAATTTGGAAAACAGGAACTATTTGAAATCATGATGGGGATTGTGTTGCTCTTCAGAAATTGATGATTTGTTATTGCATGCCCCATATTGAAGAACTTTGTCGTTGTGAATTTGGAATTGGTCCTAACATCTATGACATTCGAAACATGAAGAACAGGAAGAAACACGAGGATTTCAATGGTGACATTCATTGGGATTGACTCAATGGCCATTTTTAGTTTCTGCTTTTATCACAGGAAGTAGCTCTTGCTTGCTTTGCTTTCCGTTGACTTTGATGTAAAATGCGCTTCCTAATCGTGCAAAATATTATCACAGAACGTAAACGTTTCCTTGCCATTGCCCTGGCATTCCTTGTCAATAAAGAGTGCACTGCAGCAGAGTGATGGATAGCATTTCAGAAAAGAATTACTTTCCTACAGCTCGGTTATCTAGTACATTCAACATTCATATCAGAATATGAAATTGTATTGGTGAAACTCACTGGCTCAACCAAGTGGAATCACACATCAGAAACAGTTGATTTTAATTTCCATAAGTTGTCCTAAGTTCATTTTCAAATATTGTCCAGTGAAATCAGTTTATTTTTCCCTTTTCCTTTCCTAAATAACGCTACTATGTCCTCTAAATGTCCCATTGTAGTGGTTTTTGATTCTGGTGGTTAAGGGATATGGAAAAAAAATGGCCCCAAATGTTTACAGTGGAAAATACTGTTTAATTGAGAACACTGACCATCTATTTAGATTCTTTTAAGAATTAATCTTTTTTATATTTAATTATATGCAGTGTACTAAGTTTCTTTGTCTATCAGGGATATTTTGAAAGACCCTGCATAAAACCAGAAATTTGATTTAATAATTTGCCAGAGCAACTGATTAGCATCTGTCCTGAAGGCAAAGAGTCGAATGGGTGGATTTCATAAAGAAAATGAGGAATCATTATGCAGTTAATCTGAATTTCATTACTTATTAGATGATACATTCTGTATGTTTTCATTTTTTAGGACCTATGAAAAAGGGGTGTGTATTTTGTATAACAAAAATTCTGATAGGGTGTTGGAAAATCATCCTTTAATCAAAGAAAAAAAGATTCACAAATAAAAATGGATGCTGTTTACTCATGACGGATTTGCCCAGGGGCTGGAGTGTGCTCCCAATATTATGGGTATTGAGCCTGGCTTTGAGATGATGCTTATCTGCAAGGCAGTGTTTTTGTTAGTGTTTTGAATTTGTGATCTCCCATATAAGGATCACTTGTGCATTAAGGAAGGCTGTCCAAGTAAGCATACATTTTCCTTACATCAATGCCAAGTTTTATTCCATGTAACCTTTTTGTGGACCCTTAAAGTATGACTAAACGCTATTCATTGTGTTAGATAAAAAAGAAACCAATAATGTGATGATATTCTATTCCACAACTATGAAGATGAGTTAGTGGCTTATATGTTAAATAGTAGGCTCAGTAGTTTTGAGAAATATGTACATTTATAAGTCATCCCATGATTTAATCCTTTAACTATAATTCTCGCATGAAGACCAGATCATGAGGCCCAGCTGGAGTGGCTCAGTTGTTGAGCATCGACTTAGGAGCCAGGGTCAATTCCCAGTCAGGGCATATGTCTGGATTGCAGGCTCAATCCCCAGTGTGGGATTTGTAGGAGGCAGCCAATCAATGATTCTCTCTCATCTTTGATGTTTCTATCTCTCTCTCCCTCTCCCTTCCTCTCTGAAATCAATATATATATATATAAAAGACCAGATCTATATATATATATATATAAATATAAATAAAAGACCAGATCATGGGATGATTTCTCACCTGCTCTTACCCCTCTCAAACTAACATCTATAAATTTATTGCAGTGTCTTATTAATTGGATATTCTGGTGACAATGCATGTGCTGTGGTGGCAATCAACTCTAAATCTCTGGAGTTTACACTCACAGACATTTATTTAATAATCACACGTGGCAGTTGTAGGTTGGCGGTTGTGAATCCATGCTTGTCTTTTTATTTTGGGACTCAAGCTGAAGGAGCAGTCTTTAGTTGACATGAGTCATTCTTATGTAAGAAGTGAAAGAAGAGACGAGGCTGAATGAACCGCTCAGTCACACTTACAACCTCTGCTTAGACCTAGGGCATGTCATGTCATATTCCATTAGCCCAAGCAAGTCGCGGGGCCAAGCCCATGATGGGGCCAATCCTCCATGGAGGCAGTGTGAGTCACGTGAGCCTGAGCAGGGGTGTATAATGCTCTTATAGTCAAGGGAGTGAAAATTTGGAAATAATTTCCCACAGATGGATAATGAATTTGATAGCAGCCATTGTAACCCCCATATTTGGTCATTGTGAATTGTGGGGTTTTTTCTTTTTCCATCCTGGGCACTCGAGACTTCCAGGGCCTGCTACAGTTTCCTGCAGGGACTTCTTAGGTCAGTCCCTTTGGTGACTTTGAAGGAGATTTCTCTGGTTATTGAGTGAGAAGGTATTTGTTGAGCACATGGAAAACAGGAAAAAGCAGAGAAAACAAAGGGTAGGATTGCTTGGTACTATCCCGAACTAAACAGATTGGTACCAAACTCTCTAGTGTCTTGCAAAAAGGCCGGTTCTTTGATTCTCCTGAATATTTCTGCATGTTGTCCCTGGGGACATGTTTTCAGGCTTTTTCACCATGAGGTCACAGGTGTGGAACCTCCTCAGGATGCAATTGAACATAGTCTTGGTGGCATTCCTATGCTCAATGATGAAAAGAATCCTTTTGCGGTTTTCGGGGGCGGGGGGCGGGCACTAAAGAAAGCTTGATAAAGTACAAGCATAGATACAATTTTCCACAGAAAATAGCTGGGGGATATTGAGATCCAGCTATTCGATGGTAAGTGTACATCACCTTTATGCTTTCACATTTGTATGAGATGTACTTACTACATTTAAGCAGTTAGAGTGATCTTTTCTGAAAAACGTCCTCTGTGACTACAGCAGCAGTTTCTAGTTCCCATCTTTCATCCTACCCTCCTTTGTCCCTAATGTTTGCCTACATTTCCAAAAAGTTACACATTCTTGTAAGCCTCAGCATGTACTCAGAAATTTGAGTAAAGCACCGAATAATACATCTAATATACAGTAGTTGTTCAGTATATATATAGCAGCTATTATACATGCTACTGCTACAAATTCTTATAATAATTCCATGATCTGCTTTGATTCTCATTGCTTCTGTGTGAGTTATATTTAAAACTGCATGCTTTACATGGAAAACTTTGTAAAGCCTTGAGTTCATGTATGATTTTCCACAATAAAATTTCACAAATTTATATTGAGTGCTTACTATGGACATGGTGATATTCACGTACAGCAGAAACTACAGCAGAAGGAGAGTGATATGTCCATGACATCAGAGGTTTATAGCCACCCATGGTCACTTGTAAGTAAGTAGTTTATGTGATGTATGGTAAAGGATGGACAAATAAGGGACAATAAGAATCTATATCTACCAATAAATTATGGTAAAAAGTCTTGAGAAGTTGTCCTAATTATGTGTTCTTCCAACAATGTTAGCCCAATGTGTGCCCCTCCCAAAGACAGACAGATAGACACACACACACACACACACTCACACACACACACGTTACCTTTTTTTAAAAAAACACACATATATTTCCATATATTTTTATTGATTTCAGAGAGGAATGGAGAGGGAGAGAGAGATCATTGATCAGCTGCCTCCTGCACAACCCCCACAGGGGTCAAGCCTGCATGTGCCCTGACTGGGAATTGAACCATGACCTCTTGGTTCATAGGTCAATGCTCAATCACTGAGCAACACCAGCAGGAGTTATCTTTTTAAAATCCAAAAGTAACAATAGTTTTGCAACCTGGAAACCCCACCAAGTACGGAATGCCTTAATTTGTATTTAAAGAGCCTGTGATCCATCTCAGTGTGCTGCCAGATTTCTCTGTTTATGAAGCTGAAAATGGCACATGAAGAGGGTTCCTTAAAAGCCCTTTCCCCTTTTTCTCATTCTAAAGTGTAGTCAGTCCTCAAAAATGAGCCTCATTCTTTCGTTTTCAACCAACTCTTTTCTTTAATTTTGACCCTAATTCCATGGTTATGGTTTTCTTGGGTACTGACTCCAAACAAATATTGGGAAACAGGCCTGTGTTTATTGAGTGGGAGCAAAATGTAATTCTGCTAGGCCCGAAAGTGTTATTGTTGTTTTCATGCTTCCAAGAGCATTTTGTTACCAATTTGATTTGAAAAAGAGAAAGCAAACTAAAATGAAGAACCAGTTATTGGAAAGTTCAGGGAAGCATCTCTTTCTTCCGCACACCTCTGGTTGTGGCAGCAGTATTTGATGATGATTTGGGCAGAGGTACTGAGACAAGAACACATTTTGCAGTTTTCAGAACCTTCTATGGCGGAAACACTCTATATTCATAGAATTATTAAAATCTCTTCATTGAACTTGCACTCAAGTAAAAGCTCTTATCTTAGCTTACCTTGATGATTAGCTCCTCCTATGTTCCTCTCTGCCTGACTACATTTTGATTGCATGGTCATCCCATGTAACTTGCTTTCTGTTAAACCAAATTCATTCTTTCTCACTTAGGCCTCTTCTGTTGACCATCCTAAATAGCTCTATCTTCTCCCTCATCATCATCCTTAACTCATTCCTAACACCTCCATTTTGATTACTTTCCCTCACTGCAGGATTGTAGGGACTGTCTTTTTCTCCACACATCTAGAATGTAATTGTAGTGCTTGGCACAAGTAGATGCTCAATAAATATATATTTTTTAATTGAGTGAATGAATCAATGCATGAGTGGGAAGGAGGTAGATTGCATTTAAGATTTTATAACCCTTGATCTGTAAGATGAGGGAAAAGGGTCTCACCACAGTGAATTTTTTTCAGAGCAAGGACAGTGGAGGCCAGATTTCTTGGTTTCCCATCCCAATACTCCTCTCTAATGGGTGAGGATGTTACCATGAGGATGGGGTTTGGTCCAGAATCCAGCTGAGATCCCCTGCCTCTGGAGTCACTTCTGCTGATCTGCTCTCTGGAATGCCTCTTGATTTTATTTTTATTTGCATAGGTCAGATGGGGTACTGGGATTTTTAAGGGATCAAATAGAAAGTGCATATATACTGAGAAGCTAACAATATTTGATATGATCTAGATTTTGGTCTGCTGTAGGTGGTTGAGTCAAAAGTCCAACAGGATAACTTGAGAATAGAGAGATAGGAAATGAGTATGCATGCATCACTTCCCTATTTATGTATAGTTATTTCTCATTTAAGAAACCAAATATTCAAAACCAAAAATAAATCTTGCAGTAAAGGTTCTCGTAAGTTGTGAGCAACCCTAGTAAATTTAAGATATAATTCAATTGATCAGAGATCCGTCTGTCAACTATCAAGGATCTGCTGTATTATAATTTTGTGTTTTTATGTGATTCAGCTATAGTCAGTTTGATTTATAGGTGAGTAAATAGAATAAAAGGTATATTATCTAAAGTTGCCTATAATCACTTATGCAACTGACTTACTGAGGAGAATGATTTTTTTATAATACAGATGGAGATTTGATAGTGCCTATATATATAAATAGACTGTTTGGCAGACCTTGTTGGTTGCCTAATTGGTAGGCACTTCCTCCTTGCTTGCTAACAACAGAACCCAGATTTTATTTACCCTCGTTCTAAATGGCTGCATGTGCCAGGGGAATGTGGGTCCTAAGTTGTGACTCATATTGGTCACAAAAATGTAGTAGTGTTACTTTCCCTTCTAAGCGATGCAGATTGTGATCAGATTCAGGCCAATAAAAAATTGGAAAATCTGCTGGAGAGCTTTTGAGAAGGCTTTACTAGTATTTACTCACGAGAGAGGGATATGCAACAGGGATGTCCCCTGAGAGTTTCCTCTGTAAGTGGCATTTAGAACTGCTGCAGGCATCTGGGACCATGAGAAGAGCAAACCAGCACATTGAGAAGGGCTGAGTGGGCAGATGGACAGGTAGACAGGAGAAGACTGAGCACTTGATGCGGTCCTTGAATGCTGAATAAACCGCTCTGTCTCAGTCTTACCTGAAACAATAGCTTCCTTATATCCAAACTACTTTTATTGGGGTTCTGCTACCAACAGCCCAGAATATTTTAACAGATACAAGTTCTTTGGGTCAACTAAAGAAGACTTAGCAGAGTTTACAATCCCAACCCACTGGGCTCCAAGTGAGAAAGAGATCAACAAAAGAGCTACACCTTTTAAGATTTAAGAAGCTATGAAGCATCGATCAGACCGTCAAACCTCAGCGGGAAGGTAGGGGAGGGTGGGGGTAAGGGGGAGAGATCAACCAATGGACTTGTATGCATGCATATAAGCCTAACTAATGGATATAGACAATAGGGGGGAGAGGGCATGAGCAGGGGGACAATGTGGGGATAAGGACACATATGTAATACCTTAATCAATAAAGAAATTAAAAAAGAAGAAGCTATGAAGGATAACATGGGAAAAAATGAGCTAGTATACAGGCTACCAACATCAATAAATAATAGATATTTATTTTTCACAGCTCAAAAAGACATCCGGATTTATATTTGTGAATCTTGCTTTGTTTTCTGAATTTATGTAAAAATGTCTAAGCTAAAGCAAATAGCTTCCCTTGGCACATGCTAAAAACAAATGTTTTTAATCCTGAAGAAAATGTATTTTTTTTTGTTTTTGTCATTTTTATCTTTTGCCAGTGGGCATGTTTAGGTTCTACCTAAAAATATTTTTTCTTGTTCATTTAACTCTTCTGGGGAAAATCCCAAACCCCTGAATATTTACATTTTAGTGGGACTGGCTACAAATCAGATTTTCCATCAGACTTTTCCTCTGGAAGTTGCTGTTGGTATTAAACATTTATTAGCTCTGTGTTGTTAAGTATTTATTTTCTCTTATTTTAAATAAATTTCATCACTATTTTTAGATCATCTTTTCACATCTAGTTAAAAAAATCCAAATTTGCATAATTATTTAAAATAAGACTTAAAAAGAAGTACAAACACTAGATATTAATGACAAACTTATCTTTAGAAGAGTATACTGAGAATTGTGTATAGAAAGATGTGATTCCCAAAGGCTTTGAAAAGCAAGAAGTATTAACTTTTCAGTGACAAAGAGGTCTGCCTTCTTTCTGATCTTCCCTGTGTCTAGAGCAGTACTTCTCCACATGGTGATCGGAAAGCCTGGCCGCTGTTAACATATATGGAGAACAGTGTCATCCTACACACAGGCATTAAAGAGGCACACGCAGTTTTGTTTGCCTGTTTTGTTGTGTGTGGAGACATTGCTTTTTCTTTTTTGTTTTGCTTTTGCTATGGGATTTCTCTGAGCAGCTGACATACAAATGTCCACAAAGCGGTTTCATAAGTCTGCTTTATAGAAACAGCTCACTTAGCTCAATGAGCATGCTACATTTCCTCGGGACCACAGAGCATTTCCTCAAGACTCCTATTTCGTCACTCACATTGAATATGGGCAGTTGATTGATGTGTCCCCCTCATGGAGTGTGAGCTCCTTGAGGAAGATGAACCATTTTATTTCCTCAGTCCTGGCAATGTGCCTGTGAAGAGTGAGGATTTGGGGGAAGGAAGTTACATAGTGAATGTTTAATTTAAGTACACAATCCCTGTATTCTGACATGCGCTACTAGATATAGGTTCTTTCCATGTTCTCTCTGATATCCCAGTCTATTTTGATTGAGGAGGATGGCCATGGAAAAGAAGTATATGTTTACTTTGAGATGAGAGTGAATGGTCCCGTGCAAGAAAGTTTCTGTCAGAACCATGGAAGACAAGAAGATTGAGGTGTCCTGCTATAAATCAGTAGAAGAAGGTTTCAGGAAAGAGACTGGATTTGCAGAGCTGCTTGAAACGTGTGGGTGAGAGAGGTGTGCTGAACTGGGAAGCAGTGGGAAAATCTTCTGGGAGGCAGTGGGACTTATGTTCAACCTTTAGATGCTGAGGACATGAGCAAGTTTCTCCAAAACTCCAAGACTTAACCATTTGCACTTTTGACTTTTTGTACCTTACCTCATGGTTCCATAACCTGCAGTACTTATTTTGCTAATCTTTTGAGCCTCGACTTTAGTTCTACTTGTATTAAACCAGGCGTGGGTGATTGAGCAGGACAGGCAGCTCAGTAGTGAGTCTGATTTATTTTCAAAATCCGCATCTTGATTTACCTTTTGTCCTTTGATTACATTTACAGTAACTCTTGAGACTTATTAAAACCTGTTTCTTCTTTAAAAGCTATCAACCAGGGAAAGAAATTCAAGTTACTTTGCAGTGTGAAGCCGTAAAGAGGAAAGGAATGACTCTTGTTGCAAATATGATTTAGAAAAGGACCAAAACCTATAAAAATGTTTATATATTCGTGTATTTGGGGATTCTCAAAAGTTTAAAAAAGAATCTTTCGGGGATGTCTAGAGGCCTATGTGCCACATTCACATGGCACTTTACAATTCGAAAAGTATTTCAGATCCCTCATTACTTGATTCTCACAAGCTTTTTGAAGCAGGGCAGATATCAATATGCTCTATTCTTGGATTCTTGGAAATCAATGCTTAGGGCTGAGAGTAGCTTTTTATGATAGAGATTGCCAGTGCTCACTAACATGTTCTCTTATTCATAAGCACACCATTAAACCAAATCTCCCAACTTCCCTAGCACTTAAGGATGGCCCTGCCTAACGGAATGTGATTGTAAATGATGTGGAATGGATTTGTGCTGCCTCAGGCTAGGGTGTTGAAGAATTGAGGGCGACTTCCACAAGCTCATTCTGTCCCCTCATCTATTGGCTCAAGGTAGAGGACCCAGTGGAAGCTTGTGGGGAATAGAGGACGATGGAGCCACCAGGTGGAAGAAATTGAGTTTCCTGAATGGGTCTACAAGAACCAAAGCCTGCCAAAAATATATTAGGCTGTGACATAAATAAAAAATAGATTTATTGCATGAAGCGCTTGAGACTATGGTTTGTTTATGGCAGTTAATCCACTTTTTGACCCCTTAATCTAAAGTATTTCCTTTACTTCATATTCCCCATTTATGAGAGTGAAAATCTTGTATCTCTCTCTCTTTTTTTTTTCTTTTTTGTAAATTAGCGCAAAACTGTTTGAGAGTCTGAAAAAAGAGAGTGATATAACCAAACAAAGGAGAGGACTACTTCAATAGCATTAAGGTGGAGTATGAGTCTTCCAAAGGAAAATAATCCAGGAAGTAGATGCATCAGTTCTGGGCCCAGGAGACATGCAAAAGAATGAAAGAAATAGGCGGTATGAAGGAAAAAAAAACATGATTATGAGTTGAATGGAACTATTTCAAGGCTCTCATTTTTGAAACATAAGCCAGTATATTCTTGGCATGAGATAGGACTCAGAGGAAGGAATAAAGTTGCATGAAGTTGCTTTTGGTAGCAAGTTAGTGTTAGATTACAGGGCTATTTGATCACATCACAATAAAAATGTGAAAGGAAGTCTTGACCAAGTTATTTTAAGTAAGCTGGCAAATACTTAAGTAAAAACTGTTTGGCCCCATGGAATCTGGTTACTATTTTACGACTTCAAAAGTAGTTTAGAAGGCTGTTTGTACAAAAGTATTTTGAAGCAAAGCACCTTCAAATTCAGTACAATTCTTTTTTTTAAAATCTTTATTGTTGAGATTATTACAGATGTCCCTCTTTTTTCCCCCCATAGCTCCCCTCCACCCGGTTCCCACCCCACCCCGGGCCCTTGCCACCCTATTGTCTGTGTCCATAAGTACTGCATACATGTATAAAAGATCTTCGTCTAATCTCTTCCCGCACCCTCCCTTACCACCTTCCCTCTGAGAATCATCAGTCTGTTCCATTTTCATGCCCCTGATTCTATTCTGTTCGCCAGTTTATTCTGTTCATCAGATTTTTTATTCATTTGATTTTTAGATTCACTTGTTGATAGACATGTATTTGTTGTCACTTTATTGTTCATAATTTTTTATCTTTACCTTTTTCTTCTTCCTCCTCTTCTTAAAGAATACCCTGCAGCATTTCATATAATACTGGTTTTGGTGGTGATGAACTCCTTTAGCTTTTTCTTGACTGTGAAGCTCTTTATTGTCCTTCAATTCTAAATGATAACTTTGCTGGGTAGAGTATTCTTGATTGTAGGTTCTTGCTATTCATCACTTTGAATATTTCTTGCCACTCCCTTCTGGCCTGCATAGTTTCTGTTGAGAAATCAGCTGACAGTCATATGGGTACTCCCTTGTAGGTAACTAACTGTTTTTCTCTTGCTGCTTTTAAGATTCTCTCTTTGTCTTTTGCCCTTGGCATTTTAATTATGATGTGTCTTGGTGTGGTCCTCTTTGGATTCCTCTTGTTTGGGGTTCTCTGCACTTCCTGGACTTGTAAGTCTATTTCTTTTACCAGGTAGGGGAAGTTTTCTGTCATTATTTCTTCAAATAGGTTTTCAATATCTTGCTCTCTCTCTTTTTCTGGCACCCCCATAATTTGGATGTTGGTACGCCTGAAGTTGTCCCAGAGGCTTCTTACACTATCTTCATATTTTTGGATTCTTTTTTCTTTTTGCTCTTCTGGGTGGGTATTTTTTGCTTCCTCATATTTCAAATCATTGACTTGATTCTCGGGATCCTCTAGTCTGCTGTTGAATCCCTGTATATTATTCTTTATTTCAGTCAGTGTCTGCTTAATTTCTGACTGGTCCTTTTCCATTTTTTTTTTTTTGCATTCTCACTAAGATCCTTCCTTGAAGGTCTCACTAAGTTCCTCAGAGGTTTCTAGAAGATTCTTGAGTAACCTCATTTTTTATTTTTTTATTTTTAAATATATTTTAATGATTTTTTACAGAGAGGAAGGGAAAAGGATAGAGAGAGAGAAACATCGATCAGTTGCCTCCTGGACACCCTCCACTGGGGATGTGCCTGCAACCAAGGTACATGCCCTTGACTGGAATCGAACCTGGGACCCTTCAGTCCGCAGGCCGACGCTTTATCCACTGAGCCAAACTGGTAAGGGCTTGAGAAACCTTATAACTGGTTTTGAACTCTATATCCAGTAGTTTGCTTTTTTCCATTTCTTTCATTTTTGATATGTTTCTTTGTCTCTGCATTTTGGCTGCTTCTCTGTGTTTCTCTCTATATATTGGGTAGCTGCTAAGTCTCCTTAAGCTGATAGAGTGGCCTTGTGTAGTAGGTGTCCTATAGGGCCCAGTGGCTCAGCCTCCCTTATCACCTGAGGTGGACACTCTTGGTGCACCCTTTTGTGGGCTGTGTGCACACAGTTGAGCCTTGATTGCTGTTGGTATCACTGGGAGGAATTGACCTCCAAGCCAATTGGCTGTGAGGACCAGCTGCGACTACAGTGGGAGAGCTGCTGTGCAGGAGACACCCTTATGGAGCAGGACTTGCTTCAGTGGGGCTTTGGTGCTCACTGAGTCTGCCCCTTGAGTGTGTTGCTTATGGATGTGAAGAGTTGTAATCTGGTATGGTCTCACACTGACCACTGGGTACACTGGCTCTTGGGTCTCCAGGGACGTGCAAAGTCAGCCACTGCCTGTGGCCACCCAGCAGGAGCTACAGAGAGGTCTGCAGATTCCTCCTCTTTGTATCAGGTTTGGAAGTGTCCATGCAAGGCCCAGCTGTGAAGCAAAGCAGGCTGGTGGTGGTGCCAGCCTTGGGCCTATTATTGATAGGTTTGGGGCTTCATGACCCAGCTGCAGCTTGTTTGACAGGTTTTAGGCTGAGAAAGGACAGGCCATTCATATGCAAAAGCCACTGTACACAGCTTGGGTAGGGTTGTAAATTGGGTGGGGTGGGGTCTCAGGGAATCTCCAGGGCGGATCGAACAGAAATGTCTGCCAGTCAGTCCTGCACTGGGGAGGTCCCAGCATGGGAACAATGACCGCTGAGAGCACCTCTGTCTGGAAGAAAGCCACCCTTGCATTCCTGTCCTGATGCCAGATAGTCCAATTTCTCTCTGTATCTGTCTGGGTCCCCCAGAGCCTCGCCTGGCACTGGAGCTCAGAGGAAGTGGGAGCTTGTAAATTCAGTTTGTGGTGCTGGCCTTTTAAGAGGAACAGCTGGGTCCCTAGCAGCCTGTGTGTCACTCAGTCCCAATCCGCACTGGTTTTTATAGTCCTTAGTTCTTACTGCCCATAGGGACTTCTTTCCCCAGCTCTGGAACCCTGGGCTGGGGGTCTGGTGTGGGGCTGGGACCTTGCTCCTCTGGGCAGCCTCCTCAGAGGCTATCTCCCTCCTGATTAAAAAAGCAACACACCCGGGTGCCCGACCAGCCCCTTCTGCGCCTCCACACCTCCTACCAGTCTCAGTGTGCTTTCTTCTTTAACTCTCTGGTTGTAGTACTTCCACTCAGCCAGCTTTCCCGCGGTTCTGGATGATAGTTGTTCTGTATTTTAGTTGTAATTTTGATGTGGTTGTGGGAGGCAGCAAGTACAGTGGGGCCTTGACTTACGAGTTTAATTCGTTCCGAGACCGAGCTCGTTAAGGAGCTCGTTAACTCAAATTACTCTATCAACTCAATGCAAAAAATCGGCCGAGAGACAGCTGGTATCTCAAAAAACTCGTTAGTTGGGACACTCGTAAGTCAAGGCCCCACTGTACAGGCCGCCATCTTGGTTCCTCCCACTACAATTTTTATGAAGATGCCCAAAGACTTGAAATTCCAAAATTTATAGAAATTTTGACCAACCAAGATAAGTTTTTAAATTTCTTTCTTTCTTGCTTGTCACTGCTACTAGTCTCTCCTTCCCTTGTTTGAGATAGATATTACTAGTCAATCATAGCACTTGCTCCTGCTATTTCCAAAGGAAACAACCTCACTGTCTTTCTGAACATGGTGCTCCAGACATCTCCCTAAGAATTGTGGATTCCTCCTAAAGCAGGAGAGTAAAGTGAGGAAGAGGAAACTAGTAATGGATACCATTGTGCAAACTACCTCTTTAACTCAAATTATTTCTTTTTGCTCTTTTCTACCTTGATTTCTTTTCAAATCTAATGAGACAGTACATATTTTAGAGCTGTGGCTATGGGAATATTTGGGGCTGATGCCATAAAATAATTGCATGAAAAGTTATTTAATTTTTCTCTTAAGATGTTTTTCCCCCCCAAATAGTTTCTAAATTGTTTTCCACTCTGGACTCTTAAGAAAAAGTTAGTAATTTTCCTTCAACTGTTCTTAAGATTTACCTTTTTCAATTCTCATTAATTTCTATTTTTGTGTGGGAAGAGAAATGAGAAAACATTGTAGTCAAATTCATTTCTCAACTTAAGAAGTTTGCTAAATATTTGAAGAAGATATTAAAATTGTCAACTCTAAAGAAAGCCTCAGTAATTGAATATTCAAAGTACTTAGGCATATTTTGAGTATGGTAATTAATAACAAATTTTTCATCTTCAAACTTATGTAAATTCTTTTTACCCAAATCAAAATTGTACCTGTTAATTACTCCTACTTTTTCAGAATCTGCTTATATTCTAGACATCTTCCCAGTACTATTGTGAATGGATATTTTCTTTGCTCTTCATCTTTTCATTTCCCCCCTCTCTTTATTATTTCCTTACTATCTTCTTTTTATGGCATTCTTTTCTATTTTGTGACAAATATACTGTGTGTTCTTTTGAATAAATTAGCCTATGTTAATACATTTCTGACTTTATTTTCAGTTCTAAATATTTTAAAGAAGAAATATATGTTATATATGTGAGAAAACAACCCAGTATTGTTGTAGGAGGATTTAGGATTCATAGGAGATGAATTTTAAAAATTCTATTCCAATAAGTTTTTGTCTTTTCAATCATTGTGCATGAAAGCAGCACTGTTCTTTTTAAAGGAGAGGGGACCAAAGAGTTAGTCCCACCATTGATTCCACAGATTACGCGAACAAGTTTTCAGGTAGCAAGCAGTGATCTAATCAGCAGAGAGAGAAAAAAAACTCCTTCTCAGTAGTCACTTAATCATACTCTGATTTTGTTTATATTTTCTCATGCACTCATTTTTTTATTATAACATGGCTACTAATTAGGACTAGAATCTTATTGCTGAACTTTAACAACATTTTTTTGTAAGGATGTTTCTCAGAGTCATGTTAGCCAGACTTAGACATCTCCATTGAGGAGTGGAAAGGAAACCATTAATGAATCCATTATTTTTCTAATCAGTAATTTTTAAGAGCCTCTTTTTTACTAATGTTTCAGTTTTTCCTGCCCTGAATTACAAAATTTGGAAGATCCTTCAAATGCATTAACATGCATTTTGATGATATAAATATGGGCACATGTGCTTAGAATAATAAAGGTGTAAACCATTGAGGGACTTTAAAGATTATTTGGATGAGCTCATTTATTTTATGGATGAGGACATTGAGATTGAGTGTAGTTCAATGAACATTTGTTGTGGGCATCTCTCTTACCGCATTTTACTGAGGATGCACAGCTTGGTATTCAGTATGAAGAACACATCAATTGCAGAGGTCATCGTGGCCTAAGTGATGTGAAGGAGAAACCTGAAAAATACGTGTTATAGTGTCTTAATAATAATAGCACCATCCCTACCAATGATAACATATATTTATCCAAGTCTCAATGTATATTGGAGGCTGTTTTCAAAACTGTAGACACATATCTAATTGAAATCCTATAATGAATAGATGAAGTAGGTTTTAGTATCACTTGATGCTCGCTCTGGGAGAGAAAATAAAATTGAGGCAGAGCCAGGATTTTAACTGGGGAATTCAGGGCTGTGTTCTTTATCTCCTTGGCTATGTCTGGCTTCCCTTAGTGACCATAGGCTAATAGCCCAGGACTAAAGGAAGACCTGCATCTAGGACACTTTCAGCTCCATCTGACAGTATTCACAATCTCTGTGCACAGATTGCTGCATACTTCACTTCTGGTGCCTTTTCAAGGAGCAGTTTGTACTCACTTAAAATAAAATAAAATCACTATCCATTTGTAAGTATCTCTCTATTTACTAAATATTTTTCTTTTTAAAAACGAATAACTATTTTTTACAATGTATTTCCATGTAGATACCATCTTATATTTTCTTCATTGTTAGCACATTTATATTTAAATAACCCAAGGTATTTATTTTTTATCTTACCCATTTACTGAGAGAAATAAGGGGTTATGAGGAATGAGAAGGGTAAGAAGAAAATAAAGGAACGATAAAAATACACTTATCTCTCCCTTATGAAAACTTGGTCACTTAAGCAACACCCCAAGTAAATGAATTAGTATGATTTTTTCATGCAAATAAAATCCTTGCTTCTAAACCAAAGAATTCTTGTATTATCACTGTATAGTGAACATTTTATTGTAAAGAGGAATAATTTTGTAGGCATCCAGAATTTGAGAAGACCGCACAAGTAAAAACACAGGTCAATTGCCTATTTCTCTGATCTTTCAAGAGGTTACATATATGGCTAATCAACTTCACCATCCACAACATGGCGAAACTGGGTGCATATAAAGTCCACGGGGTATACATTTGGTGCATAAAATGTAAAATATCCTTGGAGAAAAGGAGAGCAGCTGGAGGAAGATTAGACTCTCCTATTTTACCTAAGGACCTCTTGTATTATTTACTTAATGTCTGCCTTTTCCCCTTCCCACGTATTTGCTTTGGGTAGCAACATTGTACCCCCAAAATGCCAGTTTTCTTGCTTGACATTAAAAAGATTAGACTGAGGCTCACACAGCCCACACTTCCGTCGACCTTGGCTATCACAGCAGTCACAGCGAGCGCCGTTGCTTGTTGACGTTGGCACTTCAGGTGGAGCATATCAAGTGCTTGGAGCCCCATGGACCATGTGGTTTCCATCACGTACCTGGAACATATGGTTTGTTTTGTCCTTGCTGAACTCGCCTTCAAAGGGCATTCATCTTGGTTTTCTTTTGAAAATGCCGTATTTTTATTTCTGAGTCCATTGGAAGATATTTTTTCATTACTCAGAAATTTCTGGCAGAGTTTTAAGACAGGCCATGACAAATTTTAATAGAAGAAATAGAGAAACCTTGAAAGAAAACACTTTAAAACCAAGTGCAGGATACAATATATATTTTTTTCCGCTTTCTGCCATAATTCCATGTATTTCCTTTAACCTGTAAAACCTAAGGGCTGCATTTGATTGAACACGCAATATATATGTGGGGCATTTTTGAGTAGAGTCTAGCACTCACTGCATTCAGAAATGTGTCCAACAAGTTTCTTGCTCTTTGGAATCATATGGAAGGTCTCCCAGGAGAACGTTAATTGACTTTTCTTTCAATCAAAGGAGAAACCAATCTTGCACAGGCTTTTATCTCCCAGAGGAAATACAGTGTCTTATACATTAGCTTCATAGAGATGTTAAACACTTGTAAAGGTTTGGTCTGGTTAATCTACTTTTGTTTAGTTTTCTGCCTTGATAGAGTATAAAGAAAGTCAGAAAAGTTAGCTTTTAACATTTAACCTATGCCTTAGGCAGTTATTTTTATTTTATTTATCTTTATTGTTCAAAGTGTCTGTGTTTTTTTTCCCATAGACCTCCTCCACCTCCTCCTCTCCACCCCTCCAACCCCTCCCCCACCCCTGCCTCCCTGCCCCAGGCCTTCACCACTCTATTGTATGTGTCCAGGGGTTATGCATATATGCATATACGCTTCCTGGTTATTTTTAAGTGCATCGAAACTTATCTTGGTTTTCTTTATACTGTGTGGTTTCAATAAATCAAAGATAATTTTTTTTTCTCATCTTGGTGCTATTTATTACTTCTATTAAGATGGTCCCTTGTTAGGACTGAGTTTCTGGGCCTTTTATTCAGAATAACTGGCCCGAACCTCAGCTTTGCCATTTATAGCTATATAAATACGGGCACAGTTTTAGGTTTTTGACTCTCATTTTATTTATCTCTAAAATGAGGCTACATTTCACCTCATGGAATTGTTGTAAAGATTAAATAAGATAATGTATCTATAATGTATGTTGTCATGTCTAAAGGATAACATATATTTATTCACCTATTGGGATTCCTTTCAGTGAGAATTACAATGTGTATTAATTCTGCATGACATGGTTTTGTGTTGTAGACCCGAACTCGGGGAATTTTCACCCTCTGCTTCCATACACATGTCTAACATGGGTTTGTTCATGTGTAGTGTACACAAACTCACATTCCAGGTTAGCTTGAATTTTTCTCTGTATAATCTCATGTTTGACCAAGGCAGCCTCAAAACTAATTTGTCACTGAATACTTACGTTCTTAACATGAAAACAACATGATGTCTTAGAAGGTGTCAGGGAAGCTGACAGTTCTCTTTTTGATTAAGGATGAGATCAGGTCATATTGTGCACTGTAGATTGAACTTGATTAAGAAGTTCAAGGATTATAGATGTTTCGCTAGTGTTTGCTTGCTTTCAAAGGACTATTGTCTCCCTTAGGAGCATCCCTTAGAATTCAAATGAGAACACTTGTTTTTGAACATCTTCCCAAGAGGCTGACTGGACCGATGTTTCTTAAAAGGAGCTGCTGAAAACAACCAAAAGTAGAATTTAAAAGAAAACAACCTGATCTGGCTTGAGTCTTTTAGTTTCAAAGGCAGAGACCGGCATTGTGGCATAATAAAGGAGAACATGGTGTTCATTTGCCTTTTTTTTTTTTGTAAACAAAAAGTATTTCATGATTAAGGTGATATAAGGTACTGTTTGGGGAAATATTTGAACCTGAAAACAAAGATGTGATTAGATTTGGTTCAGTTATATTGGCCTGTTCCTCTTGTGTGGCAGTATTATTGCTTGATATTTTTGAGCGCCTCTGTTATATGTCAGTAGTTTTGTATGGTACTTGCACAAGTCCACCATTGAGTCGGTTGTAAAATAGGCCATTTATGGTAAAAATCAGTCCAACCAGTTGATTGACATCGTATACAACCAAAATATGGGCTGGCTTGCAATTTATTCCCAATGTGTTTGTTGCCTTGAGATAGACACAACACACTCAGTCTGGTATACATGCAGAGTTTGCCCTCAGGGGTTCTTCTGGAACCTCAACAAAATGGAAACATTGTGGCTGTCAGTTTTGTTCATGGAACATTCAAAAGTGGCTTTTCTCCCAAAACTTTAATATTACTACAGGAAGACTATTGGTCCATGGGGCCTCGCTTCTTCTCAACTCTCAGTCCAAATATAATGCACCTATCCCCCCCGCCACCCCCCCCTTTCTGCATTTATGCACGCCTTTGTGTTGGCCTTTTTGTTTCTTTTAAGAAATGATTCCTTTCATCTTTGCCTTTGTTTTCATTCACTGCCAAAGAAAAGCTTTCTCTTGAAGGCTCCAGAATATAAGGGTGGCATTTTTATGAGCTTGGTCCATTGGAATAAAAATGTAATGTCTTTGCCCTTGAAAATATCAGGACAGGTCAGTCTGACATCCGGCTTCTGATGCAAACACAACTCATTCCCAGAACGGCATCTTCAAAGGTGCAGAAATTTACTCACAACCTCAGACTGGGGGAAGCTGATCACTTTTGTATCTCTAGGATTCTCAAGTTTTTGAATGTTGTCTGAGCACATGCATATTAATCATATGCCCACAGAGAGCAGTGCAATTCTTTGAATGAACACATTCATTGTTAAATAGATAAATGTAATTATAATTCATAGGACCGCTTTTGCCAAAGTGCAACTTGTAACCCTTAAATCAAAACACAATAGGCTCCCTTCATATTGTTCAAAAATAAGTCTCTTCTTTCTAAATACTTTCCCATTAATCAACTTTAACATAGCTCCCTAATTCATATATTATTTCAACATATCTAGAAATAAGGGTGATTTAGTATTTGTCAGAAAATGATATGACTTGGTGTCTGTGATTGAGGTTCGCTGAGAAGGGAGAAAACGCGTGAGGTTAGTGTTTCTGAGCCCAAAGTGATAGCTGTGACCGAATACCATGGCCTTTCCTACAGTGTGGACTTCAAGGTGAGCTGGTGAGAGAGTTGGGATCATGGACTTGACAGTCAGAAGGACCTGGATTTCCGTCTCGGTTCCACCTATCAGCTGTGTGACAGTGGACACGTCGTTAGCTTCTCTGAGCTCTGCAGTCCTGATCTACAGAGTCAGAATGATTGGCAAAATGGTTGTACGGAGAAGGAGTGATATACAAAACACATTTCCCGGCGTGGAATAGATGTGTTTGCGCAAGCAATTGGGTTTGTTGACTACACAGCTTGGAGGAAGTGTTTCAGTTGCTATAGCTGTTGGACATATTGCACAAAACTTGGCGGCTTAAAAAAAGACATCTGTTATGTCCACAGATTCTGGAGGTCAGGGATTCAGACAGGGTGCAGTGGAAATGACTTTTCTCTGTTCCACAGTATCTTGGGCAATAGCAGGAAGACTCTGGAAGAGGTAGGTGGGATCAGCTGAAGGCTCACTTCTCAAACACCTGCTGGCTGATGCTGGCAAGTCCGGAACCTCTGGGGACTGGTCCAGTGAGGGCTCCTGGGATCTCTCTCTTCTTCTATCTGTGGCCTCTCCATGGTGTTGTCCACCAGGGCAGCTTCAGAGCGGTTGGAATGCTTATCTCTTGTCTCAGGATTTCTAAAGTACATGTTCTGAGACAGGCTTGGAGCTGGGGGGAGGGAGGGCGAGGAGAGACTGCCAGGGCAATTGCTGGCAGAAGCTGATTCTTCTATGACCTAGCAAGTCACAGGCAATGCTTCCCGCTTACTCAGTTGGTCACTGCGGCCCAAACCCCCAGCCACGTTAAAGAGGAGGGGATAGTCTACCTCCATTGGGAGGAAAGCTTATGGAGTGGGATAGGTACACCTTTGGAAGACTGTCACAAGGACATAATGTTTAGATCAGAAGGAGTTTATTTATGTTTTATTTTATCGGTCCTCCTCCTCCTCCTCCTCCTCCTCCTTTCTACTGCCTTCCCCCTTTTTTGGTGATATGTGGAGAGATATGTTCTGAGAGGCATGTTGGAGCCAAATATGGAGGGTCCTCAATTTTCCTTAAATGTCTGACTAAAGTGAACTGTTTTGCTACTGGAATTGCCACCCCTCCCCTTCTCTCCCCTCCCCTCCCTGTGTATAAGTGTATGTATGTGTGTGTTTCTGTATCTATATCTATATATATCTATATGTCAAAGTTTATATCTATGTCATCTATATCTATGTCTGTATCTATATATAGTTTTCAGCCCAGAATAATTCCATGAAAGAGATTCTCATCCAAGTTTTGAAGTACCATTTCTCAGAGAAACTGACCTTATAGGGTCTCAGTTTTCCCCTGTGTTTCTGAAAATTTGGCATTCAAATCTGACAAATCATGAATGCATCAGATTTGAATACAACTGAAGAGATCCCATTGGGGAGACATGATAAAATATATAGGATGGGGCCTAAGGAGTTTTACAGGTGTTCTTACAGAAAATAATACAACAACTAATAAACAATACAAGAACAGACTTGCGTTTCGCGTACTCACAACTGTAAACCCACTTTTGCCCTGCCCTGGAGAAAAAAATGCAGCCTCACGTGTGCCACGGAAAAGTGATTTACCTTCTTGGGCTAGGTCCACCTATTCTTCCAAGCTTGCTGTTCCTTTTTTATAGTCCTCTCATGAAAATTATGATGTCGAAAATCAAGGAAAGCCATGCTTATTAAAGCCATGCTTTGAAATGCTCCCTTTGGAATGATGGTGAAAACGCATCTACCCAGAATCAAAGTTTAAAAGGCTTTGGACATTTTCTCTCTTAAAGCCTGGAAGTCATAGTCTTGATTGCTATAAACAATCAAATGCTGAAACCAAAATGGCAACAGCAAAAACTCCCCCATATAAAACACAAACAGCCAGCAACCTGCCAGAACCTCAGAATAACCATAATAGGCCTGGCCGAGAGCAGCTACAGAGGAGAATGCCTGCTCCTTGAACTTCCCGAGTGGAACAAAAACAACTCCTGATTTACTAGCATCAAATCTTGAATACTTAATGAGAACATACTCCTGCAGGCACATCTCATTTTACTATCCTTGATTTTCCTTAAATGGGATGTTTGCTCCAAGTTTTCATAAGGGAATCACTCTACAAATCAGTTGTTAGGACTGTGTAACATCTTGGCTTCAGTGTTGACAAAGAAATTTCCACAGGTGTATGTTAAGGGGAGAAAAAAACAACGGGTTAATTATTTATAGCCCAAGGTCCAGTCTCCTCGGTGGGAGGTCTGTTGTTAGTTTTTGTTTTCTTACTATGAGTGTGTATCCCTGCAGGAGTCAGCTTATCATTGAAGGAGCTTAATAAGTACATTGACATTCTTACTTGGGCTTTACTTGTGTTAAAAGGATGTTGTTTGCCTAATACATAATGCATTCTTCTAGTGGTTAGATGAACCACATACACGTAACACATTGTTGTGGGCCAGACGGTACTAAGTGACTAATGCAATCTTACTGCTATTTTGCTGCCCCATTGAATATGATACATGTATGTTACACTCATAAATGAAAGGGTGGTATGTTAATATTAAGGCTTTACAAATATTCTGACATGTTTTGTGGGGAAATGTTCTCAGAACTTTGGGGTCTAGCACCTTTTAAAGCCCAAATGCTGTGCGGAGTTCCAGGAATGTAATAACTAAAGCAATAGTATTATGTGTTTTTAGGGGGGTAGGGTGATCAATGAATGAAGGTTTCTGTTGTTGCTTTTCATATTCGGTGTTTTGCTGAAAGCAACATGACAGTGGGAAACATTTCAATGGGGTCTGTCTAACTTACTATGGGCAATGCATGCTTGAGGATTGGGGATCTTGTGCCACCGTTTCCTTCTGCTGCTCACCTGGTCTTTGTTGGAGAAGCTCCCCTGTGCAGTCTGTGTGTGTGTGTGTGTGTGTGTGTGTGTGTGTGTGTGTGTGTAGAAGGTGAAGATGGAGGAATAAAGCTTTTAAAGATGCAGTGCTTTTCTCAGCAGAACGGTTAAAGTCGGAGGTAACAAGATCATCTCAAGTCAGCAGCTTCTTGTCCAGGCCATTGGTCGAAACTAACCTGTCCCAAATATATATAACACACTGTATCCGTTCTCTCTTTTTTTGTTCACCAAGTACATTTTTTCCTATTTCTTTTTTATTTGCATCAACCAACATATTCTTTGAGAAAGAAAGAAATGTGTTCAGTGTGGTTATAGGTGTTTTAATGACCGGAACGTTAACTCCCAACACCTATGAGAGTTTATCCACATCGATCCGTGGATGTTTGGATCTATGGATGATGGAGCAGGGAAACTGAGGCATGTCAATGAGGATTGACTGTTAATGATGTGACCTCGGTGGAGGTCTACAGGCTGAACATGGAGGGCACTTGAAGGCATGAGTAAAGCCAGGAGGTGGGTGGAGGAAGGGAGAGGAGAGATGTCCAGAAGTGGTTATTTTAAGGTTTTGAACCTAGGAAATAGGGGAGGACATGGTCTTTCTCTTCTTTTTCTATCCTCCATGGTCCTACTCCTTTGACAACATGACTTTTGCTTGCAGGGCCTGAGACTCTAGTTAATGCTGTGGAGCCTGTAACTCAACTATGTGAAGGGTTTATAAGACTTTGATGGGCTGACCTGGGAATGTGTAATATGGTTTCCATGAAAAATTTGGTCTGAATCTCAAACAATGTATTTTTAAACAGATGCATATCACAATTTGTTCTGGGAATTTTATATATAATATCTATATTTAGCTTAGATAATATAAGTATAGCTATATATGAATATATAATAACACTATGTGATATATAAATGTACATACATGATATATAAGTGTACATACATTATATGTGTATGTGTATATACATGATTGGTTCAAAGTAGTTTTACAGTTGTAATACAAATAAATATTATAATAATTAATAAATAACAATACAAGAGTAAGCTATGCTGCCCAGCCAGTGTGCCTCAGTGGTTAAGCATCAACCTATGAAGTAGGAGGTCATGGTTTGATTCCCAGTGGGTTGCGGACTCAATCCTTAGTAGAGGAAGTGCAGGAGGCATAGGGGATGTGCAGGAGCCAGCTAATCAATAATTCTCTCTCATCATTGATGTTTCTCCCTCTCCCTCCTCTCTGAAATCAATAAAAATATATATGTTTTTAAAAAGAATAAGCTGTGTTTTGCATAATCACAGCTGTAAACCCACTTTTGCCTATCCCTGTATATAGTCAATGTAGAGAGAGATATGTATAAGTATAACATTACTACCTAATTTAATAGTTCTGAAATTATGCCTTTAGTAGACTTTTCATTTCATGATTACACATATATGGCTAGGCAGCAGCCGCTCATGAATGTCGGGAAAAAAAGAACCAATAGGGCAGGACACCTAGTAGATGAGTGGAAAGTATATCCTGGGAATTGTAGTCCTTTCTGCTTTGAGGAATGAAAAGAGGAAAGAGATGTAATTAAACTTGTAAAAGATTATGTTTCCTGAGGTGTATTTTAATTAGCTTTCAAGGAGGAACAGGTGGTATAATTGAAAACTGAGGCTCTTTTTCAACATTGGTTTTCTAATGTTAGCTCTTTATGCTTCTTATAGCTTTTACAGCAATTTCCCTTTTTAATTTTTTCTGTTACTTCTTCTTTGATTAATTACGTTGATTTTATAACATACAAGTTATTATTCTAACTGATATATTTCTAAGCATGTAATAGAAATAACAGAGCCATATTATTTAATATGTAAGATTTATAGGACATATTTCAGTACTACATTTAATCTCCTTGTACTGGGTTACATTAAGGATTGGAAGGAGATTAATTTACTTCCCGGCTAATTGATTATCCTTTTCCTAATAGTGAGGCAGCATAAAATGTAAGACATTGGTAATTAGAATTAGTAATTTATACATTTGGAAACCTTTTCCTAAATGGAATGCACATATTTCAATGCACATATGATGCGACATTTACTCAGCACTCAGAGCCTAGCCAAAGAGGAAGCTGTGAGGACTGTGGTGGAGGCAGAGTCAGCAGGCAGGGGAGCGAGTGGAGAACAAGCCTTCTTTGGCAAGGATCTCAGTCATGACACCTGTCTCATTGGAGGGAACATCTTACCGCTGTTTGTTATTTTACCTCTGAAGCTCAGTAAATATTTATTTCCTAAGCCACATGTTTTTTCAGCAACATAAGTGGTGAGCACTTTGAAAGAGAATGCGTTTAGCAATTTTAACTCAGGGGTTGGAGACATTCTATGCTGACAGTGCTTTGAATATAAAATTATAGTCTAATACATCCCCCTTAGCGGTGGTAGGAACTCTCCATTGAAATCGTTCTATTAAATAGCAGAGATGATCACAATGAATGAGAGGGTACTGTCATGGCTCACTTATTTTTCACATAATTGTGGAAAGTACAGAAATTTTGAAACAATTTCAGAAGTAGGAATTTGGAGAACAATTTATAACATCTCAATTTCCGGGTCAGAAACCAAGTTAAGAAAATGTGATTTGCTGAAATTGCTCGATAATGAATAAACTGCTTTGAGGTTGTGGCATGTTGCTTGAAGTAGGATGAGAATTGACAGCTTTGGGATTCTCAGAATTCAGTAGGAATAAACTATGGTTTCTGCTAGCAAAGATCTAATCCTTTTAGAAGATTATTGAGGTAAGGGTTGCTGGTCCTGTTGCTGTCTTCCAGTTTCCATCCCAACCTTATATGTGCCTCCAGTTTAACCCAGAAATCCTCAAGATAGTGTTGCTGATGTTCACGGTGACATGTGTCGCTCAACATATTATGGGGCCAGTGTGGTCAATGCATATCTGTGTACCTTATTTTACTCTTTACCAAAGCATGTTACTTGAGGTTATTTACATGACCTTTGCTACTAGCTAGTAGACCTCACTTTAACCCATATCTTAGAGAATAGGTTCCAAATCATCCCATCAAATTGATTTGTTATTAGAATGGGTATAAATGTAGGCATCTATGCCCATAATTCAGCACACACAGGATTCTGTTCTGCCAGAATTCTGCTGGATTCTGGAAGACAGCAACAGGACCAGCAACCCTTACCTCAATAATCTTCTAAAAGGATTAGATCTTTGCTAGCAGAAACCATAGTTTATTCCTACTGAATTCTGAGAATCCCAAATTCTAATACATAGTGCCTCTCAGAAACCTTTGTTCTGGTAAGGGTTTTAGGAGATTTGGGTTGATAATAATACTCCTCCTCTCCTGGAATCTTAATCCTATTTAAAGCGAACAGGCATCAAAATACTATAATTTCACCCTCCCCCTCCTTGAACTTGGACTTTGGAACCCTTCTGAGAGAGACAAGGTAAAAGAATTGTGGGGGAGGGAAGGGGGCTGTGGAGAGAGAGAGAGATAGACAAATAGACAAACAGACACACATGAACCGACTATGAAGAAACAAGGGAGTTTGGCTTCTTCCGTCTCATATCATGCCAAACGAGATTGTTGTTTTTCTCTTCTCTTTAAAGAGAAAAGAACACATAACAAAAGAAACATAAGTTTGATGGGGTGGATGTTAACTTACGGGAAGCTTTTGTTTAGAAAGGTCAAATATTTGACATTAACCTGGGTCAGAACAATTAATCGAGGACTCCTAGGTCATAGGACAGTCCGGGTGGTGTAGAGCCTGGTAAAAAAGATGAGTGAATTGATGTGTCCTTGTTTATTCTTTCTCCCCTATGAGCCCTTCCAAGGAAGCTATTTTTTTTTCTGGATGTTTAGTGAATTCAAAACTTTTAAAAAGACAACTACAATTTGAAATTCCTATTTAAATTATGGCCTGTGCTTTATTTTCACACTTCACTGCTGGGATTCCCAGTTGTCACACAGAGAAGCTGTCAGCGGAGACAGCAAGAAAGAGACACAGTGGCCTGCAGGCTTGCACCCAAAAAGAGTGGGGAGATCAGTGGAGGCTCAGATCCAAAGGCATGGAGACCCCCAACCGATCAAAGTAACTGCTTCCTCTTCCCCTCCCTCTGAATCATCTGTCTTCAAACTAAATAAATGTGTTGTTCACGTCCTAAGTGCAATCCCCACTGCTTCTGGTGCCACGGTCTGTTAATAATTTAGGGATATCAGTGTCACAGGGAAGCCAGACTTGCTGGCTTAGAAGTTGTAACTGACATCCCATTTCAGTCTCCCTGGTTTCTGAGAACAAACCTGGCCACCACATTTTGATTGCTGGGACTTCGTGTTTAGAAATTATAAGATAGAACCTGGAAACCAGTTTTAGGCTGTAAATCTTTCCTTTTTACATTAAAATGCAATATTCTTTATGGCTGTATTATGTACATGAGCCATTTACAAATGCCATTTGATGATGCCTTTGTTCATCTTGGCCCTTCAAAACAAAATGGAACTTCTAATTTTCTGCAATATGCCTTTTATTCATTTCTTTTATTTATTGAACCTTCCTGTATATTAACTGTGGGGCGAGGCTATAGTGTTTTGGACAGGTTCAAGCCTTGGACTGATGAGAAGGCACAGTCCTCTCGTAGCCACGTGCAAGTCCCAGCTTGGAAGGCAGAGCCTTCCCAGCACAATTAGCCAACAGCTATAGCTGTAAGCTTGAACCTATGGTCCGAACACGTGGCCACACGTGCCTGAGCTATGATAGAGTTCAGGTGCATGTAGTTGAGTAGGATTGAAACTCATGAGAATGTTGTAAACATCCTGATCACGCCCTTACTTTGCCTCCTGGCACTACTATAAAATAAAGACACGGCTTGTGGGTGCTGGCGCTGTCCATCAGAGGGGCAGCGTCCCACCGAGACCCAGCTTTCATTCTCTTGTCTGTCTTTTTCTAAGCCTTTCATCGCCCCCACTCAGGGTCACTGAGCTAGGCTGAGCTGGCATGAGTATGCCATGGCCATGCGGGCTTCCCACAATTAACATATTTGGGAGGGCTAGTGTGTGCCAAGCACTGAATAGTTTTTTTGTGAACAAAACTTATGTTCATGTCTGGCAATAAATTTTAATGGGGGTGATAGATAAGAAAGTCAACAAACTCAATGCAATGTTAAGTTCTTAAGGTAGGTTCAGGAAGTTGCAGGAAGGGACCTCTCTTAACCCTAGGAAATTCTGAAGCTGCTTCAGAGAGGGGTGAAGCTTAAAGACTTGGAAAGTGAGCTAAGTAGATAGTTTCATGGAGATTGACATGCCAGGCAGACGTGCTAAAACACACAAAAATGTTAGGAAGAATGCCACTTGTCAGGGACCTGGAGGTAGTTTGCTGTGGTTGGTGTATAGGTCTATGTGGGGAGCAGAATAGAGAGACAGGGCTGAAGTCCTGAAGTCCTGTTGCGTATGCTCCGAGGTTTGAGTTCATCCTGGAGTCAGGGAGGCACATTTCAGTATATCTGCAGGTCATTAATGAGCCGAGGTGTGTTTTACCTTGTGGGATGGATTGGAGTAGGGATGCTATAAATAGTGAGTTAGAAGTTTCTATAGAAGAGGGGCTGGACCAGGATGGGGACTGTAGGGATGGAAAGGAGGTGATGGATAGAAGGTCTCAGATGCTGAAGGTGACATGAGATGATGGATGTAATTGAGCGGTTCCTGGAATGTTAGTGATGATGTTGGCGGAGTTACAGGGCTTCATTGCTTGTTGGATGCGGAGTGGAGGTAGTAAGCACAGTAGGATTACCAGGCATTTTTGGTTATAGAGCTGGCAAAGGGGGAAAACATGAAGCAAAGCAGGAAGACAAAGATTTGGGAGGGATAGAGTGCAGCTTCCATGTGATAAATGTTGTCTTTGAAGCACATCCATTGATTAATATATCTGTAACGTTAGTTAAACAAACAACTGGGTCTTAGAGCAAATTGAACCTGAGACGTTGCTGGAGGCCCCAATGACAAAACTGAAGCTGTCCTATTTTCGGTATACCATGAGAGGACAGGGTTCTTTGAAGAAGACAATAATATTGGAAAAATTAGAAGGCAGTAATTAAAGAGAAATGCCAAATATGAGATGAGTTTACTTCATAAAAGAAGCCATAGGTGTGAGTCTACAGGAGCTGAGCAGGGCTGTAGAGGACATTTTGGACACCACTCATCATGCATAGGGTCACCAGGAAGCTGACTCAGTGTCACGTAACACACAGAATGCTAGCTAACGTCTATAAGTACTCACTATGACAAGGCTTGGCCTAGAGCCTTTACATTTCAACTTTACAATTCCATGAAGTAGGTACGAATATTATCACTCTTTGCCCTGGATAATGAGGAAACGGAGGCTGAGAGATAGTAACCTGCTCAAAGTCACACAGAAATTGAGGGATTGGGCACCAGAATTTAAACCCAGAATGAATCAACTGCAGACCACAAGCACTTAAACTATACCTTATAAAGCCTCCAGGGAGCCTCAAGTATCTAGGATATTTATTTAATGCCATCTTGGCTAGTGCTTAAAACAAAGAAAGCTGATATCGATATGTGTGTACTGATCATAGGAGAGACAGGAATTTGTTCATTGGTCATTTTGGCTGGAATTTATAAGGCCTTTCCAGTGCATTGGAGATTAAGTGCATCTTGACAATATCCAGATTTATAGTAAATTTCCAAGTTAGGGGACCTTGGCTAGTTCAGTGAAGGAAGCAAAGAAATCGGGGAGAAGAGTGAAGTATAGCTCATTTTGAAATGCACTGTGTCCTTGTGAAATGAGAAGCGGGGTGTGTGTGTGTGTGTGTGTGTGTGTGTGTGTGTGTGTGTGTGTCATTTCTGAATGTACCCTAATCATAATGTAGCTCAGGGGAGCCAAACATTTTATATGTTTTAACAAGCTCAGTGATTTTATAAAAGTGCTGTTAGAAGGATTTATTTTAATTGGACCTTAAGACATACTGGGTGTTAAATCATGGCTAGTTCTTTGCTTAGAGCTCTATTTCAGGTCAGCCAAGTAGCAGAACTAATTTTTTCTTTTCACCAAAATAATCCTCAGCATTGGAGTTTGACTTATTTCTGCTGGTATTGACTTTAGGCTTCTTAAATGCTTGACTGCACATTTAAAATATTTTTAGGATGTGTGTGTATATATGTGGAGTTTACCATAATTCTCATTTTTTATTTATCACATTTTTACTCTGTATTAATTCAAGCAATGTGACATACTTAAAGGAATAGTTTGACCATGTTCCAGTGTGTCTCCTTGGGTGAGGGGTGGATACTTGGAAGCTGAAAATTCCAGTTAATATGCTTTGCAAATACATTTAGTGTCAAATTCTTTGGGGAGAAATTAATGTCCAATGCCCAGGATAGCCCCCCACTCTGAAAAGCCACTCAGAGCACATGTCAGTAGTACAGAGGTTGAGAAACCTGTTTCTGTGCAATAGTTAACGCCCATTAAGCGTACATGAGCAAAGGTGTTTTCCTTAGCAGCTAAGGGAAACCTACTGATGCAGCTTGGCATTCAGGAGGAGATAATAGGTGTGCTGGCAAAGAAAGTAGACGGGTAAATTAAAACACAGAAAACAACAAATGAAATACGTGGAGGAGAATTAAACATGGAATAAAAGGAAAAAGCAGTGATCTTAGTAATCATCACCCCGGGGTGCATCAGTTAGAGAACTAAGGGGAGTGTGAGTAAGTGACGGTTGCAATGTCCATATTTCCCCTTAGGCTAAGAAAAGTATATGTTGTTACTGCTGCTGTTATTAATAATTTATAGAGCATGAAAATGTGATAAGTGCAGTGCAGGGTGTGCATACAGTCCGTCACCACCCAGAGGGTTGTGAGCTTCTAATTAGGCAGATGGAGCAGACTCAAGCTCAGGCTGGGGAAAGGAGTGATGATAACATGAAAAAGATGGCACAGCCGCTCCAAACCTTATTTCATGTGCTTTTTACTTACATGTCAGTTAAACTTTAAAAAAAATGAAGGCAACTACTGTGACCCATAGAGAAACAAGCTTTGAGAAAGGCTGTAGCTACCAAAGAGTAAAACTCAGTTAGTAGCTAATTAGAATTAGCTTGGAATGTCATCAGAAGATATCTAAAGAAATCATGATAGGAAGTAAATATCAAGTGCTTTTTAAAAATACCTAAGTTCTCACGTTTGATAAATTTATTTATTTTTATTTTTTTAATATATTTTATTGATTTTTTACAGAGAGGAAGGGAGAGGGATAGAGAGTCAGAAACATCGATGAGAGAGAAACATCGATCAGCTGCCTCCTGCACATCTCCTACTGGGGATGCGCCCGCAACCCAGGTACATGCCCTTGACCGGAATCGAACCTGGGACCTTTCAGTCTGCAGGCCGATGCTCTATCCACTGAGCCAAACTGGTTTCGGCTGATAAATTTATTTTAATATGGGAAATAGATGGGAGTTTCTGATTCTTTTCCACATGAAGTTTTCCATGGCACTTGTTATTTTTAATTGGCATAATTAGAACAGAAAGATTAAGAGGGTTAAGGCCTGTGAAAATACACACAAACACACAATAACAAAATTTAAATGTTGGAAAACGAAGGTTTTCCTTTTCCTGGTTAACTATGGATACCATATTTGAGTCCTTAAGTAAAAATGTCATAATTTGTTTGCATATCAATGTATTTATCTGAAAAGGATCACTTTCAGATACAAGGTCTGATTTAGTCATGAAATGGTGTTTTCCTAAGAGTATAATTAGTCTCATCCATTAGAAAATTTATTTTTTAAGTTTGCATACTTTTTAATTTTTTAAAGATGCAAAGTAGCAGATTAGTAAGTAGTAGCAAGAAGGCAGAGTTAAATTTGGGTTACATGACACCCAGTATGTCACTCTCAGTCTAGGTGAGTTGCTGCTGCACCCAAGGCAGCAGGAAAGGATCACATTTGAGACAGAGGTAGAGAGTTGAAATGAAAATTCTAGTCAGCATGCTTTGCAAATATATTTAGTGTCAAATTCTTTGGGGGAAAATTAATGTCCAATTCAGGTAACAGTTTCCCCTTTATTTTGCCTTTGGTATCAAATGATGAAAACCATTTCCATAAACTGCTTGAATCTCATTCTGTTTCATTAACAAGTTTCTGCACCACTAAACTTATTTTCAAGTCTCTGAAGAAATGGACACTGTGAGAAGATCTAGCAGTAACTTAAGCCAAAAAGGTTATTGGAAAGGTTTCTTTAGTGTTAGATTGACTAAATTGTCATGAACAAGAAGACCCTTTGACATGCAAAACGATGTTACAACTTACACGCAGGTTATTTAAGATAAAGTGAGGAGAACGGTGGTGAATGATTAGGAGCATTCTGCAGACGGGGGCCAGGGGAAAGAATGGTATAAAGTGGAAGCAAAGAAAGGAAACCATTTGATTGGCCATAGCTTAAACCTTGGATGCTGTTTATGATTGGTTGTCCTTCGAGTTTGTTTTGATTTCCTAAGCTTGAGGCTGCAGGGACAGAGATTTTGGCTTGCCTAGGTAGTCTGCAGTGGCATTAGGGCAACCTCAGGCTTTGAGAAATGATACTCCCCCAGCCCAATGCCCTCCTTGATTGTTTAACTTAATGCTGTAAAACTGAGTTCTTGGTAGATATAATTGTTTTTCACACTGAACCACAAAAATGATGTGTAGAGTATCTTATAACAGTTGTAAGCTTCGAGCTTTTGAATGAAGCAGACTCTTCAAGCAATAGGTGGATAGAAAATAATTTTTGGAGATTGTTCTTTAGATTTGTGACCCTTTAAATTAAATGCAATATTTTAGATGACTTCAATTGAGCACATTTCCATATTCAATATTGGCAATTTTCAAGCTCCTATATACAAAATATTTGGCTAGGTATTTTTATAAAATTAGACGAGACTATATTGCTATATTTTTTTCTGGGTCCATTTTCTAAGCTGTTTTGATGTTTATATGTTCTGTGTCTCGGGCAAATGATTGTTCCCTTTGCTGCTTTTAATTTAAATGATGTGTGTTCACTACCACTATTATCCTTCAGCGTCTCAGAAATACCTTCTCAAGGCTTGCTCATTTATCTGCCTTCTCCTTTCTCTTTGCTTTAGTAGCACTTTAAATTCCTCTAGTGAAGCAATCATTTCAGTGATATTAGCCTGCATATCTTATAATTAAATTAGAAGTACTGTATCATTTTGTCTACAAAATTAGGTAGCTCAGATTTAGGATTATTCATTTAGACTATTTTGTCCTTATTTTGTTTTCTGATTTTTAAAAATGTGATACTTTCCAAACACTCCTGCATAGATGGAATTGGAGCATGAATGTCCACATTGCCACAATATTTAAAAAAAATAAAAAAGGTGACACGCTTCCCCCTGTGGGCATGTGTAGACACACACACACACACACACACACACACACACTCACTGTGTTCATCCTCACACTTAGAAGAAATTTTTGCCTCGGTTTCTCACCACCCACTTTCCCAGTCTTCCTTCCTCAGGAGGAACTCAGGGGAATTGCGTTCTCAGTTTTCCCAGTGACCCTCTAACTCAGCGGTTCTCAACCTGTGGGTCGCGACCCCTTTGGCGGTCGAACGACCCTTTCACAGGGGTCGCCTAAGACCATCCTGCATATCAGATATTGACATTACGATTCATGACAGTAGCAACATTACAGTTATGAAGTAGCAACGAAAATAATTTTATGGTTGGGTCACAACATGAGGAACTGCATTTAAAGGGCCAGAAGGTTGAGAACCACTGCTCTAACTGCTGAAAGCATGGTCCTCCCAGGCTCCTGTGATGTCCCCTGCAGCTGTGCATTTGACATGGACCCCTGATCTCACCGGTGATGTTAGTGCTGCAGAGCCGTGACAGGTGACCTGCTGTCTGCCTGCCATCATGGCACTGCACCTGTCCTTTTTCTTGTATTACTCCTTCTCTTCCTGCCCACATCAGCGGGTGAGAGAGGAATATCATGGGTTCAAAGAGTGACCCTCTTCTTTGCCAGCTCGATGAGAGATTTTGGATAATTATTCACAGAGCTTGTTTGATAAACTGAAAAAGATCAAAAAATAAAATCTTTAGTAATCTGAACTTATTTGGCACAAACAGGACATGCAAAGCTTTTGTTTGGTATGCGACTGCCTTCCCTCACCTTCTCCACCCTGGCTCTAAACCATGAGCATCCCTTGTGCACAGCCTTGGGAGTCCTTTAACCTGGCATTCTAGATGACCCACACTTACGTTTCCCCGTTTCTCATGTATTTGTCTCGTAAGCAAACCTGTTGCTTTAGCCACACTCTTCTAACTTACTGTATCCTGAAGGAATCTGTCAGCTGTATGTGCTCCCTGAGTTGGGTTTCCCACTATGTGTCCTGGATGCCTGGGCAGCCCAACCTCCTATCTCTTCATGTGGGAGAACAGAACATACTAGGGGTTTCGTTTCTTCTACACCCTGTGAACCCCAGGGGTGCGGTTTTCCATAACTGTCTCCCAGACACACTTTACCACAGTCCATGTCAGTCTTGCTCGTATAGTCATCCTAGCTGGTCTGACCCCCTCAGAAATCTCTATAGCAGACGTGAGCTCCTGTCCCATGCTCAGGTCCACCCAGCCTTCAGGAGATGTGTGCAAGGAGACCTGTGGCAGTACAGGGGGGATTGAATGGGCAAGGTACCATATTTCTGGGCTTCCTGGAAGCTGCCCCTGAAATTCACCCCACCCGAGTGACAGCACCAGAGTGGGGCTCTGAGCATCCAACTTAGGAATGAGTCCAATCTCCCTGCCTGCAGGCACTCCCACTCTTTTGAATGCTATTTTGAAACCTTATCAGTCCTTCCCCTTTTCCATAGAGAGCAGAGAGAATGGACTCTTACTGTCAATACCAGACTCCCCTCAAAGCTAATGAATCACTGCTCCTCTCAGAGCCTCTTTTTTGTAGCAGCTGTGGAGGGGTTGGTAGGACCATTTGGATGCTGGCAGTAAGACCTGCTGTGGTGTCTTTCCATCCAAGTGCAGTATGTGGTTGTTTCCACAGGTTGCTGGCTTGCTCATTGCTCTAATACCTGGGATACCTTATATTTTTTTGTTCTCAGTTTCAGATTTTTAGACATAATTCTGAGACTATAAAAATCCCACTTGGAATTTTAATGTGGTAAAGTGAGTTTTAATTCAAAAGTAGTTGATATGAATCACATAGCACAGTACGGGCACACTGAAAGTTACTAAACATTGTGCCTTATTATATTATATTTGTATGATTGTATGATTGTATAATTGCTTGTAACAATGTTGCTATCTGTTTATATAACTAACTTTTTAAACATGCAAAGTCTAGTCTATGTTTTGATGTAGTCTCTAGTATTTTAGTTAAGATTGAACACCAGAAATCATTTTAGTCTATATGAAATGGTATATTTTGGAAAGCTATACAGAATCATTTGGCTTACTCTTGCAGTTTCCTAAACCTGGAAGTACATGGTGAACATAGAAGTCTCCAGGGATTTATCTGCATGTAATCAGATTGAAATTTCTCTAGTTTGCCTGGTTTGCAAATTGGATACTCTAATAACGTGACATATTTTTAAGTGAGAAGACTAGGTGTGTGATCTTAAAGAAGAAATTGCTCTACAAAGAATAAACCAACACTTGGCTTTTTGTAGACTTGGTTCTTCATTGGTAGTGATTACTCTGAGTGAACTCGTGGTCAAGGGGTCAATTGGAGTAAACATTTCTTTCCAAGGTGTTGTATTCTATTTTTGCTTTAGCAACACAGTAGCCAGTGGGCATCTCGTCACTTATAATAATAAATTCAAGTAATCAAGCTGACCCTGAAATTGATGTCATTTTGTAATTAGTGGTCTAAATTTTTTCTTTATTTGTGTCTTGAGACTACATTGAAGAGACATGATGATGTGACTTAAAAAAATAGAAAAAAAAATCAGACTGGTTTTCTGTAAGACCAGTCTTCCTAATCCCCCTTACTTTTGCATATAATGATGAACATTGTTATAGACAATGTGTGTACACAGGCAAAAGCTTATGGTTTGATTGAACAACAAAAATCAGAATTCTTTGTAGCATAGCCATTTGAGAAAGTGGAGGACATAGATGGCCAGAGTGATTTGCTTTGATGAACGCAGAGGACGTAGGATCCAGGCCCAGGAGGACCACATGGCCTGATCGATGTCTTTAGAGAAGAATGCACATAATATTCAGTATCCCAGACACTACTGAGATTTAGAAATGGTAGATATTATTTGATGGGTTGTACAATTCTTGTCCTGTTTTACATACATTTGTCACCTAGAAATTTGCAGATCTACTGGCTGAAGGGATGCTTGTATTTTCCCTTCCACCTGCCTTAGAACACAATTTTATTTACTTATTTTTTTTGGTTAATCCTCACCCAAGGGTATTTTCTCAATTGATTTTCAGAGAGAGTGGAAGGAAAAGGGAGAGACACAGAGAGAGACATTGACTGGTTGCTTCTCTCACCTGCCCCAATCTGGGCTGGGGATCCAGCTTGCAACTCAAGTGCATGCCATTGTCTGGAATCAAACCCGCGACCTTTCACTCTATGGGCTGATGCTCTAACCACTGAGCAACCACCTAGGGCTAGCAAACAATTTATAGGTATTTTTGAGGTTGTTTCTGTGTAGGGAAAACATTTGGCTTCACTTTTATTGCTAGAATTCTATGTGACAGTGACAACTGTAGGGCTTTGTGGTAGGAAGCCACACTTACCCCTTTAAGATTATGGCTTTCATTTAAAGTTTTTCTTTGTCCTCTCTCTCATAAGGTTTGTATGATTTATCCCTATCAAACAACAGAAATGGAAAGTGTAATAAGGAAATCCCTTGCTCTTCCTTCTGAACAAAGCCTTTCATTTCATTCTGCATGGAATGTTGGCTTAACACTTAAAGTATTTGAAGGGAATCATAATCAGCCTCTGAGTTGTAGGTTCTGGTATGTTTAATGATTTGCTCAAATGTTGACACTTTTCTACAACGGGGAGAAAAACAATTTAAACATTGGATTTTCAACCAAGGCCTTCAGTATAAGAAATATAGACAAAACAGCATATTCTATTACAGTAAAACACTGTAAATGCAAATGGTTTTAAATATAAAGTGTAATTCATTCAGGAAAAATAAGTGCAGCTATAAAATGTCCAAATGATTATGCAGTAATAATTAGGGGTAAATAATTATTCCGTTCGCTAGTTAACGTACCTCATTTTAATGGAACACTTTGAATTAACAAACATACCCGTACATTTTTTTTCTGACAGTAATAACCACAGTGTATCTTATCAGATAATTAACTTCCACAAACACAATAACAAGTCTGCAGAGCAGCAGTGACACCATTACCATAAAGTATTTCTGTGGATGTTGAAATCTTAAGAGGAGAACACTACTGCTTACATTTAAGCTGCTCCCTTCTTCATAGGGGCTGCCGCTCTTGTTATGTGTAACGTAGCAGACACTTCTGTGAGGAGACATCCAAGGAGGGAGGAAGAATACAAAAATAGACAATAGGAAAAGTGTGCAAACAGATTTAGAAGTAAGCACGGACAGCCTTACTGGAAGGCAACACGACAACCCTAAATTGGATGGGTGGAATGAATGTCTCATAATAGCTCTATTGATCTTTAATTAGGGAAAGTGACTTAACAGTTCAGCTTTTCTTTCTAACTCAGGTAAGCTATGCTCCTCTCAGGAGCTCTCAAAGGATACACTTCTGAGAAACAGAGCTGCCTTTTATTTCTCTTTTCTCTTTTGAAGTAATTTTATTGAAAGCCAACTCCAGATGATACCGTTCCATTTGGCCATCATGCAACTCAGTTCCACGGAGAGGAAGGGAAGCAGAAAGTAGTTTAGTGGAAGAGGATCCAAGCCCCCTGCATTTTGGTGGGGCATGATAGCGAGCTTAACATTTATTTCTGTTCTTCATAGCAATAGCACACATTCCAAACAAACAAAATCTACCTACAATTTAAAACTACTTGGAGAATAACTGGACCTTGAAAAAAGAAAGAAAGAAAAATCTACACTCGATTTGTTTTTGAGGATAAGCATACACTTTTTATTTTTCTGCTTCACTTTCACTGCTATCGTCTGACAAAATTTAGGTGCATTTTGATTGATTTTACTGTTCTGCTAAGAAAGCATGAAGTATTTTGTATTCAACCTAATCGTTCAATTCAACTGCATACAGTTGGTGAAAATTGCCCAGACTGTGCCTTTTGAATTATGTCTTCAAAGTTCCATTATTGTTAGAAGTTTTGCAGTTAATTTTCCATTCGTTAAGCTGAAATACACCTTTTTGTGATATAACCATGGGTCACAAGAGATTTAATTTAAAACTTAGTGAAAACCCGTAAGAAATATAAATATTTATATTTATATAGTATTAATGTGAGTGGGGAATTATTTCAAAGCAGCCTCTGACTGCACACCAGAATAATGTGGTGTGGGATACGCACAATGCAAGTCACGATTATATTTCAGTAAACATGCATTTAGGAGGATAATATGCTGTTAACACCAGAGCCATCCTGAAGTATAAGACCCAGGGACTTTTGCCCACCAGGAATGTACAAATTGATTGGCAGGAACGGCTTTCACGCTGCTTGGCTGATCCTGCACATAGGAGGCGCAAGTACCACATAGAGGCGTATTTGCCCCTGCTGCTCGGTGAGCTCTTTGAGGTCAGGGACAGTACCTGCCTCGTGCTTGTTCCCATAGTGCTTAACACAGTTACTTGTCTTCAATGAAGAAAAGGTGGGCAGCACTGATGCAACCATCTATCTCTATATATAAAAGCCTAATATGCAAATTGTCCCTGTGGGAGTTTGACCAGAGCTTCGATGTGTGCTGACCACCAGGGGCCAGTGCAGAATGAAGGAAGGCCCCGTCCAGCAGCTGGCAGCTGGCAGCTGGGGAAGGGAGGCCCCAGCTGGCAGCCGGAAAGAAGGCCCCGGCCAGCAGCCGGAAGGCCCTGATCAGCCTTAATTGCAGGCCAGGCCTAGGGAACCTACCCGTGCATGAATTTCGTGCACCAGGCCTCTAGTATTCTCTATAAGAAGATAGCCTCATTCACAGGGAATGTCTTGAACTGTGATAAGCATTGATAATATAGCTCAGAAGAGTCCATAGGTGCACACTGTGGTAACTAGACATGGGAAGGGATATTATGTGGGGTTACATTTTTAGGATGATGAAGACATGCTTCAGATGTGGATGAGATCTCAAATGGATTTATTTGATAATGGTTGCAAATATTTGAATCTGTCCAAGTTTCTAGAGAAAGTTTAGAGTGGTTAAGAAGCAGACTGGTTTTATACAGTGTTCTATCTCCAGATGATGTTGATAAGAATAAAATATAAGATCCTTTCATACAGATGCAGTAATGAAAATACTGGGGGAAATGGCATTTGACCATGGCATCTGAGAAGAACGGTAAGGAGTGTGAAGTATGAGAGTGACGTTATAGCAGGAAGCTACAAGAATCTTGGGGAAATGCAGTGATTTTAGAAGTCCTACCCTCTATGTCTTTATTATATTTTTTTACAATTGACTTATTGTGATGTAAACACTGTGTTTAGAATATTTTTTATTTTATTTAAGCAAATATACTATCATCATATTTCAAATCTGCTATCAACATACTATCTCTATTATCTACTTGCTTCACAGTGGCAAGTTGAACAGAAGTTTCTGCCACTGACAATGCTAATGCTACCTTTCTAGTTTGTAGAATAATGGCATTAACTGAACTTAGAATTTGATTTTCTTCCTAGTAACCTTTGCCTTGTGAGTCTTTTACCTCTTGGAGCCCAAAACTAGCAACAAAATTAGCCATGCTCCTGGGGACGAGGAAGGAAGAGGTGGAGCCCTAGGGAAGACTGGGAATAGGAGAGGAGGAAAGCAAGCAAAGGGAAATTTTCTGTTTCTCCCAAGCTGGACCAGAGCCCTGAAGAGTGGGGTTTACAATTGCAGGTAACAACTGTAGAGTACAGAAGGACAAGAGTTGTATGTCCTCTCCTCCCTGTTACATCCAGATCATGACATGAGCGCACTGAATGCGGACAAGCTAAGTCAGGAAGAATTGAAAGGGCCAGTGCCTGGGTGCTGCCATCCCTAGGACAGCTGGGGCTTGTCCCAGTCTCCTGATGCCTTAGAACAGTGATGGCAAACCTTTTGAGCTCGGAGTGTCAGCATTTTGAAAAACCCTAACTTAAATCTGGTGCCGTGTCACATATAGAAATTTTTTGATATTTGCAACCATAGTAAAGATTTATATTTTTGATATTTATTTTATATATTTAAATGCCATTTAACAAAGAAAAATCAACCAAAAAAATGAGTTCGCATGTCACCTCTGACACGTGTGGTGTGTCATAGGTTCGCCATCACTGCCTTAGAATCACCTGGAGCCACCCCAGGGCCTGACACCTGTGACTTTCTCTCAGTTTTTCTTTCCAGACTCAGCTCCAGTTGGTCACTGTTGCAGTTCAGTTCCACTTCTCCTGATCCCAAGACCCGTGTTCTTCCCCAGGGCTTCTCTGGTCTCCTCATTCTCCCAGTCTGAATCTTTCATTTTACTTTTACCACAGTAGCATCCCCTCGTCCCCACACCAAATAACAAACAGAAGGGCTGATTTGGGTTGAGAGTTTTCAACCTCTTCAGTGCTGCTGTGCATTTACACAGTGAAAGCTCCTCTCCTGACCTGGACCTCATCTGAGTAAAAACATATAATCCTGCCCTGACCGGTTTGGCTCAATGGATAGAGTGTCGGCCTGTGGACTGAAGGGTCCCAGGTTCGATTCCGGTCAAGGGCATGTACCTTGGTTGCAGGCACATCCCCAGTAGGGAATGTGCAGGAGGCAGCTGATCAATGTTTCTCTCTCATTGATGTTTCTAACTCTCTATCCCTCTCCCCTCATCTCTTTAAAACATCAATAAAATATATTTTAAAAACCAACAAAACAAACATATAATCCTCATGAGTTATTGTTCTACTTGAGATTTTGAAATAGACCGTATTGTAATACTCATGATTATTTGTCACATATTTAGTTTAACAGACAAGATGCCGTGAAGTTTTCGCGTTAACCAGAGGGAATTGTTCGTTGCTACTTGACTATAACTGCAAGGTTCATAAATACTCAATAAGTGCTTGTGGTTGGAGAAACAAAACGTAAACACTGAAATAACTGTGAGAGTATGAATCAGTGTTTCTCTCCTGCTTTTCTCAACATATGGCGGAGTAATAATAGGGTATAATTACTGCTGGTATTGTCATTTTTTATTTCTGCCTTTTTCTCATTTTTGTTATATCATACCCAAAATATTTAAAAGTTAGAAACAGAGAATAAGTGGTATAAAAATTACTACCATTCTTATTTTTTTATTTGATAAATAACAGTACATTTCCTCTTACTTTTGTTAATCTTTCAAGCGAACCTTTTATTTATTTGTAAACAGTTTATATTCTAACACTTCTCTGGTTCCTAAACTTTAAAGTTTCCCTTAAAAACACAAAGTTATGTTCCAATAACTCAATATGTTAGTAATAATGCAGTCTTTATCCTAGGTGTGAAAATGCCTACTTTAAAAATAAGACCTTTTGTTATAACTTATAATAAGAATGAGACTGATTTGTAATGTTTGAGTTCCTTTCAATGTAATTTACAGCAGTGAATTCAATTCCTGGACTGAACTGCGACTGATCATAATGATATCAGAGTTCTTGAGAATTGTCTTTAAAGATTATATTGAAGTTTGATTCTCTTTAGTATCCACACTGGCTTTATGGCTAGTGTGATATTGTGATATATAATAAGAAATATATATGTGATATTCATCCCTGTTTCTGTCTCAGAATTTCCTAAATGATGAGAATGACAAAGGTGTCTTTTGTTAGGCTAATAAGGTGACATTTGGACCCCACCTTAGAATGGGGGCTGGTTGCCAAGGGAACCAACCTTGTGATTAGAGGCTTGGAACTTTCCGTTTATATCCTGATTCCCTTGGAGGGAAGAGGAGCTAGTGGTTGGTTGAATTAGTCACAAATGTCCAGTGATTCTATCATTCCTGCTTCTGCAATGAAGGCTCCATAGAAACCCAGAGGCAGGGTTCCGAAGGCGCCTGAGCTGGTGAACACTGGAGGGGCCTGGAAGTGGTCACCTGGAGAGGCATGGAGATGCCAGGCCCTTTCCCCACACCTTTCCCTGGCACCTTTAGTCTGGCTGTTCCTGAGTTACATGCCTTTATAATAAACGGATATTCTGGTAAGTAAATGGGTTTCCCGAGTTCTGTGAGCTACTCTGGCAAATTAAACCCAAGGAGGGAGTCATGGGAACCTCTGATTTATAGCCAGTTGGTCAGAAGCACAGGTGACAACTGAAGTGGAATCTGACGTCGTCTCAGGAGAGGTAGTGTTAGAACTGAGTTGAATTCTCTCAAGCCCCAATAGTGTCCCGAGAATTGCTTAGTGGTGTGTATGGTAGCCACCCCCTTCTCCCCCTCCCCTACACACACACACACACACACACACTGGAAATGGGTCTAGGAATGCAAATTAGCTAGGTAAGTCTCTAGGTCCAGAGCATTTTTGTTTGTCAGCTCGTAGGGGCCTGGTTTACTACAGAGAAGAGGGAGTTTGTAGACCGAATCCAAACTTGACTCTACTGTACAGCTACAAAAGAGTGTGACTTGATAACAGTAAACCTGTAAATAATGTGTAGAAAGGAAATAATGTAGCATCCTTCATAACCATTGTGAGCATGTATTAGAGTGTGTGTGTAGCAGTTAAGTGATAAATTTGGTGGGATTCTGTGAATGCAAAGATGCTACACAAAGGTTAGTTTTCAGAGCCACATTGCTCACGCTAGCTACTGCCCAGGACAGCTGTGAGAGTTGGGGCAGATCTTCTAAGATGATGCAAAGAACTGGATTTAACAAAGTAAAGGGATAAGTTGGGAGCCAAGAGTACTTGCATATTAAATCCTACCCACTTTTTAGTTTTTCTTTTGTTAAATGGTGTTCCTGACATGATATAGGGCTGCTTAGCAGGACCAAATACAGGGTATGTGAGGTCATGGCTGAAGATGGAACAAGTCCAGTTCAGTTTGTGGTCTCAGAGGTGGAATTATGGCCGTCAGCCAGGTCCAAATCAGAAGTTCACTGGGAGGCTGGGAGCCACTGGGGAAGAATGCCAGGGACGGAGCTGAAAATGGGAGCCAGGGATCAGCCACCAAGAAAGCAGATCTGTAACAGGAGACAGGAATGTGGGAAACTGCTTTTTATGGTCTCCAGCTAATTTAGATGGATGTTATCTTTTTTAATGCATCTTATCCAGCCACTTATCACCAGTGGGCTTAACCCTCCAGAACATTGCTATGAACTGAGTCACAGATTATCAAAAGCAGAAAAATAAAACATGCAAACTCTGGATAGCCTTTAGATATGGGAATAGTAAAAATAACCCCCCTTTGGTTGAGTTTAAGATACTGATTCTTCGTTAGCATCCTTTTCTTCATTTATCTGGTTCCCCACCCTGTCCAGCTTTATGTATTTATTTATTTTTGTTAAACTTATTAGGGTAGATTAGTTAACAAAACCTTACAGGTTTCAAGTGTACAACTCTGTCACACATCATCTGCATACTGTGTAATGAGTTCACTCATCATCCCAAATCCAGTCTCTTTCCGCCATCATTTATCCCCACTTTGTCCTCTTCCACTTCCTCCCAGCCTGCTTTCCCTCTGGTAATCACCACACTGTTGTCTGTGTCCTTTATTTATTTATTTTTGCTTAATCCCTTTACCTTTTTCACCCAGTCCCCCAAGTTCCCACCCCTCTGGCAGCCATCAGTCTGTTCTCAGTATCTGTGCGTCTGTTTCTGTTTTGTTTGTTAGTTTATTTTGTTCATTAGATCCCACATATAAGTGAAATCATATGGTACTTGCTTTTCTCTGACTGGCTTATTTCACTTAGCATTCTACTCTTCAGGTAGGTAAGATTTCCTTCTTTTTTTATGGCCAAGTACTATTCTATCCTATAAATACACCACAGCTTTTTTTTTTATCCATTCATCTACTGATGAGCACTTGAGCTGCTTCAAAATCTTAGCTATTGTAAATAATGCTGCAATGAACATAGGGTTGCATATATTCTTTCAAATTAGTGCTTCAGTTTCTTCATATGAATTCCCAGAAGTGGAATCACTGGGTCATAAGGCAGGTCCTGGTTTTTTTTTTTTTTTTTGAGTAAACGCTATACTGTTTTACACAGTGGCCGCACCAATCTGCATTCCCACAGAGAGTGCATAAGGGTTTTCTTTTCTCCACATCCTTGCCAACACTTGTCATTTGTGGATTTATTGATGATAGCCATTCTGACAGGTGTGAGGTAATATCTCATTGTGGTTTTCATTTGTATTTCTCTGATGGTGGATTGAGTATCTTTAAATATGTCAATTGGCCATATGGTATATATTCTTTGGAAAAGTGTCTGTTCAGGGATTTGCGTTTTTAATTAGATTGTTTGTTGTTTAGTTTTTTGAGTTCCTTATACATTTTGGAAATTAATCCCTTATAAGATGTATCATTGACAAATATGTTCTTTCATGCAGTGGGTTGTCTTTTCATTTTTTTTTCCTTTCTTCTTCTTAAAGGAGACCCTTTAACATTTCTTGCAATGCTTGTTTGGTGATAATGAACTCCTTTAGCTTCTTTATTTGTCTGGGGAACTCTTTATTTAGCCTTCAATTTTATATGATAACCTTGCTGCATAGAGTAGTTTTGGTTGTAGGTCCTTGCTTTTCATCATTTTAAATATTTCATGTCAATCTCTTTTGGCCCAAAGTGTTTCTGTTGAGAAATCAGCTGACAGCCTTATGGGAGCTCCCTTGTAGATAACAAACTGTCTTTCTCTTGCTGCTTTTAAGATTCTCTCTTTTAAGATTTTTAACTTTTGGCATTTTAATTCTGATGTGTCTTGGTGTGGGCCTCTTTGGGTTCATCTGGTTTGGAACTCACTTCCTGGATTTGTGTATCTTTTTACTTTACCAGGTTAGGGAAGTTTTCAGCCATTATTATGTTAAATGGGCTTTTTATCCCTTGTTCTCTCTCTTCTCCTTCTGGTTTCCTTATGATGTGGATTTTGTTACACTTGATGTTGTCCCAGAGGTCCCTTAGACTTTCCTCATTTTTTAAAATTCTTTTTTATTTTTGTGCTCTGGTTGTTTTTTGTTATGTTGTCCTATAAATCGCTGATTAGATCCTCTGTTCTTTCTAACCTGCTTTTGATTCCTTCTGTATGTATTTTCATTTCAGATATTGCGTTCTTCATTTCTGACTAGTTCTTTTTTATTTTATGGTTTCTATGTTTTATGCTTGCTATTTCTTTAAGTTCTCACTGAGATCATCCATTCTTCCTCTAATGTCATTGAGTATCCTAATAGCCATTGTTTTGAACTCTGTATCTGGTAGCTTGGTTTCTTCCATTTCATTTAATTCTTTTTCTGGGTATTTCTCTTGTCCTTTTGTATGGTGCATGTTTATTTGTCTCCCCATTTTATCTTTTTTCCCCTTGTGTTTGTCACTGTGTATTAGGTAGATATGCTATGATACCCACACTTGTGATAGTGGTTTTATATTGTAGGTATTTTGGGGTGCTCAGTGGTCAGTCTTCCAGATCACCTGAGCTAGATGCTTCCGGATGTCTCTTTGTGGGTTATGTGTGCCCTCCTTTTGTAGTTCTGTCTTGAGTGGTATTGGCACTTTTGTGGGTGGGTTTAACCCTCAGGCTGCCTGACTGTAAGGATACACCTTGGTCACAGGGTATGAGCCACTGTGCAGGTCTGTCCCCAGAGGTGGAATTGTTTCCAGCCAGGGCCTGGTGCCTGCTGGGATTTCCCTTTGGGTGTGTCTCTTGTGTGGTTAGTTGGGTTGAGCTCTGATGTGTTCTGAAGTCCACCACTGGTTGTTTTGGTGCTGGATCCCCTGGCTGGGATTCCAGTGTGCTATCTGTCCGGAGATACCACACAAGTCGCTGCTTGTGGCTGCCTCTTCTGGACCTGGGTGTGCACTGGAGGGATCAAGCTGTGTACCAGGGTCAGCTTCCTCCAGCTCTGAGTCTGGGCAAATCTGTAAAAGTTCCAAGGCACAGTGAGCTCTGCCTCCTCCTGTGGTCTGCACCACCGCACCCTGAGGTGGCCTGGTCTTCCTTGAGAGCCTTCCATAGGATGACTGTAGAGTGTGTCCAGACTGGCCATAGCCCACAGACCCTGTACATGTCACCAGGTCTGTTGGGTCGGGTGATTGGGATAGCAAGGCAGGCTAGTGGTTCTCCTGCCTTGGGGGCAGTAGGTCAGGTACTCAGTGCGGGAAAGTGGCCCCTACTCCAGAGCTGTCCCACTCAGTCTCCGCCTGAGTCTTCGACCCCAGCTCCCCCAGGAGGAGTGCACCACAGGTTCAGGTTGGTGAAGTCAGCAGGCCCCTCTGCAGGAACAAGCTCTGGAGGACAGATCAAAAGAGTCTTTATTGGGGCGGAAGGGTATTGTTGGCTGAGTCTGCAGCGGGGAGGGGGCAAGAATGTGTCTTCCCTCCCTCCTCTCAACCACACAACCCAGCACCTGTCTGAGTCCTGGACAAGGGCCTCTCAGGAAGATGGGCTCTGAAGATCCCAGCTTTGCTTAGTACGCTGATCCCTCTGGGGGACTGAGCTCAGCAGGGCAGGGCCACTGGTTTGGAAGGACAGGTCATAGGAGTCTCTCACTGAGGAAGTGGCACAGTATTTGTGCACAGGGAGGGAAGAATGGCCCCTTCCCCTTACCAGGTGCACAGCCCAGTGCCTGTGTAAGTCCCAGACGAGAGCCTCCCAGGGAGTTGTGCTCCAAAGATCTCAGCTCTGCACAGCCTTCTGATCTACCTGCAGGACTGAGCTCAGTAGAGCAGAGCCACCAGGAGTGGAAGGCTAAGTGATTCAGCAGCTGTGTGCAAGAGGTTGGGAAGAATGACCCTTCGTTCCAAAGCTACACAACTCAGTTACTGCCTGAGTCTCTGCCAAGAGCTTCTCCAGAAAATGAACATCCCAAAGGTCCTAAAGCTCCTCAGGGTGGTGTTGCTAGTAGTTGGAGGACTGGGTCATAAGTTTCTCTACCTGGCGCTGTAAGGATGCTTGACCCTGGGAAGATGGCATCTGAGTGGCTAGGACATTCCTTTCTCTCCCGGGCAGACCGATTCCCCACTTTCATTGCTAGATACTTCGTGGGTACCTCTCCCCAGCTCTGGTGCTGTGGGTTGGGGATACTGGAGTGGGATTGAGACCCAACACTGCAGCGAGGGCTTTTGCAGCTGAGATATCCCTCTGGTATCTCAGTGGCCTTACATGGATGCAGGGGCCAGCCATGTCTGCATCACTGCCCTTCTTACCAGTCTCTATGTGGCTTCTTTTGTAAACCCTTGGTTATAATACTTCTGTTCAGCTAGCCTTCAGTTGGTGATTCAGGTTAATTGCTCTATAATTTAGTTGTAAATCCAGTGTCTAGTATAATTTACACGCCATGGATTTGAAGTTGGGAAAGAGGAGATATGTGTCTGTACAAATGCAAGGGAAGTGAAGAGCTGTCATTAATTATATGACAGAAAACTGAATTGTAGACATAGTCCTATATTATTGTAGATAGTGAAAGTTCAAAATGATGACCTTAAACTGTAAAGATACGTTAAGTTCATTTGCTAGTCCCTATCTAATAAATGAGCATGTGAATGTTATATTTTAGAAGATTTCTATCAAATATTATTATATGGAGAAACTGAGCATTATGGGTATGTTAGCTTTTTCAGACATTAATTTCTGAAAAACATACCCATGATTCATTAGTAAATGATTACCATATCAGACATTTGAATACCTAAGGAGCCTAAGGTGCCTGCACCAGTTTAGATAATACTATTTTGAATATTTTTATTCTTTAAATATTTTTTATTGATTTTTTTTTGGTAGCGAGAGAAAGAGAGAAACATCGATGTGAGAGCAAAATATAGATCAACTGCCTCCCGCATGCCCCTACGAGGGATCGTGCCCATAACCCGCGCATGTTCCCATAACCCTGGCATGTTCCCTGACTAGGAACTGAACCTATAACTTTCTGGTGCAGAGGATGAAGCCCCGCCAACTGAACCACCCTGGCCAGGGCAAACATTTTTGTTCTTATAGTAGGTATGGTATTATTACGTTGACCTTCAAGTGGTCTCTTTATACGTTCATTCTCCTCTGGTAAATGCTTCCTTTACCATCAGAATACTCTTCCTTAAAATCAAATATGTTAATTGAACAAAAATAGTTTTAGTAATCCTAGAGAAGATTGATATTAAATGTGATGTAATGATTAGGTAGAAAATTATCGAACTTGAAGTCCTCCTTTGCTGTTACACACAACCCTTTTAATGAAATGACTTGTGAACAACCCTGTATTTGCTATATGCATTTCCCTTCCTCCACTGCCTCACCCAAGCAATTGTGCGTTTTGATCCCACAAACCACAAATAGGAATCTTGAATGTTTAAAACTTAGGTAACTTGCTTCTTCAGTACATTGTTTATATAGGTTAGAAGTGATAGAAATTGTGGGAAACATCTCTTTGTTTGAGGAGGATTAGAAACTTTTCCTCTCAACTGTTGTTTTTACATTGGTGATTGTCAGAATGATAGCGAAAGGATGGAACTAGGAATAGTCTTGATGGGATATTGTAATATTTTGGATCATAAAATATATGTGAAAGTTTTCCTGTCTTAAGTCAGTTTGAGTTGGAACATTTCATGACTACTCTGGCATGGTAGCCACCATCTGGCTAATACAATCTTCCAAGGTTCTTTCATATATATCTTTATTGATTTCAGAGAGGAAGGGAGAGGGAGAGAGAGATAGAAACATCAATGATGAGAGGAAATCATTAATTGGCTGCTTCCTGCACGCCCCGTACTGGGGATCGAGCCCGCAACCCAGGCATGTGCCCTTGACAAGAATCGAACCCGGGACCCTTCAGTCTGCAGGCCAATGCTGTATCCACTGAGCTAAACCGCTCGGGCTCCCAAGATTCTTACAGCAAAAATGTCTCAGCACTCCCTGGAAGAAATTTATTTTTCAAATCTCTCAAGAATCTCCAAGGGCATGGCTACCAAATATGGGATGGTTCCTGAGAGTCATAACTGTCCTTACCCTCCCAGTTCAGATACATGTTTCAGAGGGTGATGCAATTCACTTCATCTCTACCTTTCTGGACCTTCTTCTGTCTCCTCTCCTTTGCGAGATTTTATCCTCACAACAGCCCTTGATCCAGAGCTGACCAGTGACTAACTTTCTTGGTAACTTATATGTAAGGAATTGAGAAAGAATATTTGATCGATTACTTGAAATAAAGTGTCTATTTTCCAGGTGAAAAAGCCATTACTTGGAAATGACTGGATCATGTAGTCCCTAATTACATCCCTTGCAGACTTTACGGGCAGGTGAAGAATGAGAGCACAGCTCCCAGCCTTTCTTCTTAGCCCATCTTCCATCATTCCTCCTGAGATGTATTTGCATCTCATGCTCCAGCCATTCAGATAGACTTTGCCATTCTCCTTAAAAATCATGCACTCTGTTCATTGCATTGCTCTGATTGAAATTGCCCTCCCATCTTCCGTTTCACTTTATCCTATTTAAATGTATTTTAACTTAAAAATACAGCCCATGGAAAATGTAGGTTAGAACAAATAGAGAGGGAGAGAGAATATATGAGTAGAGGGGATGGCATGAGTGAAAGTATGGAGGCTTGAAAGTGGACATTTTGTTCTTTGGACTTCATTGGTTAGCATTATAACACATGTCTAGTATGATTTATTTATTTATCTTGTTACTCGTCGTGACACATTAGTTTTAAAACTACAGATACTGCAATATGATATTTTTCCCTCATGAGAATCTCGTTTAAAGAGATGCTATTTTAGTTCAATAAATACCTTTTCTTAACTGTTTTAAAGTTGTCAGTTATTTCTTCAGAAAAGCAAGGCAGTGGTAATTCTCATTATGGCAATATGTCTCCAGTGGAAATTTATGGAAGAGTGGTGTCAGTGAAAATAATATGCAGATGATTTGTTTTGATGAAATACTCTACATGGAGGCAAAAACTGAAGCCGTAACTTACTGTCCATAAGCCACTTGTGAAGGTACAGTGGCTTCTCAGTTGAGTGTGCCAGTGGGAATCGCGCATGGTTTCACATGGCTTAACCTCACCGAAATGATAGACAGACTGTTTGTATTGATTAAAGAGCCTTTATTTATCAAGAGGCAGCTGAGAGACTCCAAACCCGGGCAGGCATTGCTCTCCTCCTGTTATATGAACTGCCTTGTTTTCACTGGATTTAATTAGATAAACGAAATGTACCTTTTGCATTACTGATTAAGAAAAGGCAAGCTGGAAGACGGATGAGTACACTCAACATATTATTTTGTAGAACACAGTCCTTTGCTTTGTCATTAGGTCAGCAAAGTCACGGTGTCAGAGGTCTCCTTTCTGAGACTTGTCTTCCTGACGGTCAGTCAAATCTGTTGTACAGTAGTAAGAAAAACTCCTAGTGTTTGGATGCAGACTAATTGTGATGACAACTACCTGGTTGTTTCAAAGGATAAACTAGGAATTGATCTGATGGGCAATGTATTCTGTCTTAGTTTCCTCATACTTGATAGGACTGTCGTGAAGGTCCGATATGCTAAAGTTCATGAAGTTCTATGTTACATTCATGGGGCATAGAAGTGGCTTAAAGGTGAATTATTTCATTTTTCTCCTCCTTTCTTTTATTAGTTGTAATTCATTGGTAGAAGACTGATGTGCTTACTGGTATAATAATTTTGGTAAGTCTTAAGTGGAGGCCTTTTTAAAAAATAATTTAAAAATTTTCAAATATAGTTTATGTTCAATATTATATTAGTTTCATGTATACAACCAGTGATTAGACTTGATATAATTTATGAAGTGATCACCCCAGTAAACCTAGCACCCTTCTGACACCCTACATAGTTATTATGGTATTATTGACTACCAGAAGCCCGATGCACCAAATTTATCCTTCCTTCCCCCAGCTGCTGGCACCGGCTTCCCTCTGGCTGCCAGCAGGCACCTGGGACCCAGGCTTCCCTCACAACCCCGGCTTTGTCTGGAAGGTCGTTTGGAAGGACATCTGGTCTATTTAGCATAAAACGCTTTTATTATTATAGATCTTCCTTGTGCTGTACTTTAATCCTCATGATTATTCTATAACTACCAATTTGTACTTCTTAATCCCTTCACCTTTTTTTAACCATCCCTCCAATCCCCTCCCATCTAGCAACCATCAAAATGTTCTCTATATTGCCCTAGCTGTTTGGCTCAGTTGTTAGAGCGTTGGCCCACAGACTAAAGGGTCATGGGTTCAGTTCCTGTCAAGGGCATATACCTTGGTTTCAAGCTCAATCTCTAGCCCTAATCATGGCATGTGTGGGAAGCAACCAATCAATGTGTCTATCTCACATTGATGTTTCTCTCTGTTTCTGCCCCTCCCTTCCACTCTCTCTAAAAATAAGTGTAGATTATATACATATATATAATGAGTCTGTTTCTGTTTTGTTTGTCTTATTCTTTATATGCCAGATATAAGTGAAATCAAATGTCATTTGTCTTTCTCTATCTGACTTATTTCACTCAGCACAATGCCTTTTACATGTATCCTTCCTGTTGTAGATGGCAATATTTCATTCTTTTTTATGGCTGACTCATATTTCATTGTATATACGCACCATTCCTTTATCCATCATCTATTGTAAATAATGCTGCAATGAACATATGGTTGTACGTGTCTTTTTGATTTAGTGTTTTGGGTTTCTTTGGATAAATATGCAGAAGTGGAATTGCTGGGTTCTTATTTATCTATTGTTATAAAATTTGTTTTAATGTCTGTTTTTGGTATAAGCATTGCGGCACCAAATTTTTTATTTTTGGTTTTTATTTTCATGAAATATTTTTTTTTCATCCCTTTACTTTCAATCTCTGTGTTTCAATCTGAAGTGAATCTCTTGTAACTGCATATGTAAGGGTCATATTCCGTAATCCATTCAGTCACCATATATCTTTTGATTAAAGTATTTAAACGATTTGCATTTAAAATAATGGTTGATAGATATTTATTAGTTGCCATATCATTATTCACATTTTTAGAAGACTTTTCAGCATTTCTTATAATAATGGTTTGGTGGTGATTGACTCCTTTAGGTTTTTCTTATCCAGGGAGCTCTTCATTTCTCTTTCAATATTAAATAATAGCCTTACTGGGTAGAGTAATATTGAGTGTATATCCTTGCTTTTCATCACTTTAAATATTTCATGCCTGCAAAGTTTCTGTTGAGAAATCAGTTGAAAGTCTTATGGGAGTTCCCTTATAGATAACTAATTTTTTTCCTCTTGCTGCTTTTTTAAAAAAAAATATGTTTTATTGATTTTTTACAGAGAGGAAGGGAGAGAGATAGAGAGTTAGAAACATCGATCAGCTGCCTCCTGCACATCTCCTACTGGGGATGTGCCCACAACCCAGGTACATGCCCTTGACCGGAATCGAACCTGGGACCTTTCAGTCTGCAGGCCGACGCTCTATCCACTGAGCCAAGCCGGTTTCAGCTCCTCTTGCTGCTTTTAAGATTATTTCTCTCTTTATCTTTAACCTTTGGCATTTTAATTCTGATGTGTCTTGGTGTGGGCCTCTTTAGATTTGTATGTCTGTTTCCTTCACCAGGTTAGGGAAGGTTTTTCAAGCAGGTTTTAAATTCCTTGCTCTTTCTTTTATCCTTCCAGTACCCCCATGATACAAATGTTGATATGCTTGAAGTTGTCCCAGAGTCTACTTAAACTATCCTCATTTAAAAAAAAAAATTTTTTTGTTTCCTTATCTTCCAAATTGCTGATTTGACTCTCTGCTTCATCTACTCTACTCTTGATTCCCTATAATGTAGTCTTCATTTCATTATTATATTCTTCATTTCAGACTGCTTCTTTTTTTATGTTCTCTATCTCCATTTTTATGTTTCCTATCTCTTTGCTGAAGTTCTCATGATGTTCATCTACTCTTCCCATAAGTTCATTGAGAAGCCTTATAAGCAGTGTTTTGAACTCTGCATCTAGTAAATTGCTTGTCTCCATTTTTTTTAGCTCTTTTTCTGGAGATATGCCCTGTTCTTTAATTTGAGACATGTTTCTTTGTCTTTTCATTTTGATTGCCTGCCTTTGTTTTTTTCTATGTATTCGGCAGAGCTGCTATGTCTCCCCATCTTGGTAGAGTGGCCCTATGCAGTAGGTGTCTTGTAAGACATAGTATCACAGCCTACTCAGGCGCCTGACCTGAGTTCTCCAGGTGTGCTGTCCCTCCTTATTCCTCCCCCTGTCTATGTAGGCTGTGCACACCTTCCTATTGTAGTTGTCCCTTTTGAAATTGCTGGAGGATGAAAATAAATGCAAGGCTTTCTATGGCTGAAGGAAGCAGAAAACCTACATTGAAAATAATCAGTTCATGTGTAATTATTGCAGACACTGTAAAAATCGACAGTAAAACTGGTTATTGGAGCATAATTAGCATTTTATTTAACTGTGTGGAGATCTGTTGTAATTTTTATCTCTGCTGGCCATTTTGGATATCAGTGGTATGGTAGCATGGAAGGGCTTGGGCATCCAAAGCATCTACAGGAGTAGCGGTAGGAACCACCTCATCCTTTATAACTAGGGATATGTTTCCATCTAGATGCAAAAGAAGCAAATTTCTGACCTGTCATCGCCTCTTTTCTTCACATGCACTTTTACCCAGATGTTAAAAATATTGCAAAACTAATTGCAAGGACAAATTCACATAATTTTATGGAACTTGGAAAATACATGTGAGAGAAATTCAACCACTCAGAAAAAATGCTGAAATCATTAAAAGAAAATACTTGCATTGGCTAGAGATATTAATTCACTTATGAGGAACTACTCATGGAGGTTCTTGGTATGTTGTTTCTGGGAAAAATTACCTTATTGGGAAAAGTCAGATCAATTTAATAGGACACAATGTGAGTGCTATTGAGGAGACCCATACTGGTTCTCACATAGCACTTGAGGGGTTTTCATATATTCAACATTTATTGCTACTAATAGTAAGGATTTTTTCAAAAACTAAATTAGATTTTTTAAATTTATATACACTTCCATGATTGTAGGTCTAAGAAAAATGTCACTTCTTAAATTAGAGATTTAATTCTTATAATCTCTACTACTACACATATTTTTATGGGTGTTTACTTGTGTGGTCATTAGGTAACACACCAGGGTCCAAAATAAGGTAGAAAAAATCAGTTTAATTTTTATGTTTTATCCATTATTCTTTTGACTTAGATATTTAGAGAAGTGATAAAAATATATTCCTTATATATAACTAATAAAAAGATAGTATTTTGCTGCTAAGAACTTGGCCAAGGAGAAATGAATCTGTTAAATTTAGAAAGACTCAGAGAGTTTATTGTAAAGTATTATAAGAAGGTGTCAAATATTATTACAGGGAATAGTAAGATGTAAAATCTGTAAATTAATATGATCATGGAAATATACCAGTTCACTGCAATGTGTCTTTTATGAAAGACTATAGTGTACCTTTTAAAAAATTTCATGCTAATTTTTTCAGGGTGTATAAAATTTAGTAAGATGTGTGACCTTTCTTCTACTGTTACAGTTTTTGAGGAGACATGAGATGAGGGTACCTAATTTGATATTATGCAGATCATTTTTTGGTCCAAGATAAAGGGTGGGTCTTGAGTTTGGGGTCTGTAAGCTTATGCAACTTGGTGGGCTCCTTCAAAAAAATAATTTAGAATTATAAGTACACTATTATTGTCAATAATTAATAGCCATTTAGAATGAGGAAATAATCATAAGTTATAAATTTTTGGAAAGCTTACAAATCCATAAATATCTAGGACAATATATAATAATTTATTAACTCCCTGCCATGATTGCAAAATTAATTCCTTTTTTTCCATTTATAATCTTTCATTGCTTCTTCATATGCCACTTCTGTAATAGCATTTATCACGTGGAGAATAGAAAAATAGTCCAGTTGTCCATATAGCAACGTTGGTGAAAGTTTGTGTTTTCTTTTCATTGATAGTTCAGAAACTTTTATTCAGCTTGATGATTTTTTATTGGTAATGTGATAATTTCTGTGAAATTTAGTTATAAGACTTCAGGGCATTCCGGTTTTTTTGCACAGTGACAGGTCCTAATACTCTCTGAATTTCCAATAAGCATCGACCAGCTTGTCACTTGCATCCTTATAGAAAGAGCTGGATGAGTTGGTAAAGTGAGTGGCAGAAGTAGACCTAGAAATCCTTCCTATACCAGATGGCCAGCAATAATTGAACTGTGAACTACATTAATATATTCCCTTATATCCAAACTAAATGTATGCCAATTCAACATCCCCAACTGGATCCCCCAAATTGCCTCTAACCGCTCTTAAAGGACTCTGCATGAAGGGACGTATGATTGGTGGTGAAGCGTTTAGGAGTGAAATCACATCACCAATGGTACAAAACAATTGACCATGCCACTGTGACATGTGGGCCCTAAGCAAGTGGAGGGCTCAAAAGCTAAAACTTCCTTAAGGTCAAGGCACATGAGAGAGGTCCAACAGTGATAAGGAGTTCAAAATCCGTAGAATCCATACTTGAGTAGGGATCAGAAAAGCTCTCTCCCAGGCAAAGGCATTTGACATGGGCTTCAAGGGAGAATAGGCTGTCAAGGAACAGGTGTTTCTTTGAAATTATTTCAGAATAATGAAATAGTCTTAACAAATATACAAACATTTTAGTATACTTAATGATCATCAGTTGGAGACATATGGACACAGATTCCCAGGCCTTCCTCTGACATTGTAATTCAGATTGGGACAGGGAAACAAAATAGGCATTTTTAACAGGCAACAGAAGGTGGTTATTTTCCAGGTGGGTGTGGGCTGTATTTTGTAATAAAATGTTATCCTATATAATAAAAGCCTAATATGCTAAGTGTCTGGTCATCTGGTCATCCATTTAACCAATCAAAGCGTAATATGCTAATGATATGCTAAGGCCGCTCAGCCATTTGCTATGACATGCACTGACCACCAGGGCGCAGACACTCTGACTGGGACCGGTAGGTTAGCTTGCTTTTGGGGTTCGGCCCATCGGGACTGAGCAAGACAGGCTGGACATGCCCTGGAGCCCTCCTGTAGTCACTCCCTGATTGGCCAACCTCCCGCATCCCTCCCTGGCACCGATTGTGCACCAGCAAGTCCTTCCGCCTGGACTGTGCCCTCTTGCAATCCAGGACCCATCAGGGGATGTCGAAGAGCCAATTTTAGCCCGATTCCACAGACCAGGCCGAGGGACCCCACTGGTGCACGAATTCATACACTGGGCCTCTAGTGTAATTATAATGTTTTCAGAAAAATCTATGAGTCTGACATGTTTGTGAGGAGTGAGAGTTGAGGTTATGTCAGGTGAATCAGGGATATAACATACAAGGTGTTGTGTGGTTGGTTTAGTTAATTTTTCAACAGAGCTTTCTGCCTCTGGACTAAGTCATGAAAAGTAGGGAGCCATTGAAGATTCTTGAGCAGGATCATGGCCTGATTTCATCTGCACTTTCATTGAGCAGCTCTGCTGGATAAATGAACAGGGTGAGTTTGGAAGGGCCAGAAGTAAGGAGTCTATTTTAATAAAACTAATCAAGAGATAAGCAAGTCCTGGCAATATAAAAGAGATGGGTGAAAGAGATATTTAAAAAAAGCAAGAAAGAGCATTTTAGGGAGATGGGGACAGCCAAGAGTGTCATGCTCCAGGGACTATAAGAGATGGGAAGATTATAAAAAAGTTCTTGGATGTGGCATTTCCAGGGCATTTGGTCATGGCTGAAATATATCTGCTCACTCATCAGCTCTTTCAAAGCTTTTTAATCTTCGTTATGTTTTTATGTACACATCTTAATATTTTTTATGAATGTTACTTAAAATGTAAAGTTTAGAAGTTCAGTGTCTAAAGTGGGTAAAACAAGGCACACTATTTCTGGAAAATGCCTTTTATAATTTGGGGGATGAAGGGTCACTGTGCACAAGCAGATTCTGTCGTTGAGTGCTTTGCTATTTTAATCCATAATTAGAATAAATTCAGGCCAAAAGAGCACATCAATCTTTGTGCCATCAAAGTAGATATTCTATTCATAGTCATAAAATAACTTTCTTTTACAGAGGCCGGGGAGAAAAGCCGAGATTGATTTTTTGGATTATTTCAGTGTTTGAGGAAAATGAAGACATGTGGAACCTCTTTTTATGTACAAAACCTTTCACATCTTTTTGGATAACTATTGAATACTTTCTTAACTAGTTGGATTTATCATATTGAAAAATATGTTTTCAACTTTCTTTGTGGGTTTTTTTCTAACTATTAATTATTTAATTTTAATCTCATTGCTTGCTTATTATTAATCTAATTTCAATTACATTTCTAAGTTATGCTTAGGAATCTTGAGTAAATTCATATTGTCCTATGTGTCAATATGTGACATTATTTTGCTCTTATAAAAAATACACAAAAAAACTTAACAGCAAGATACGATACTAGGGGAACCCAGCTGGCTGGAGTGGCTCAGTTGGTTGACCATTGTCCTATGCACCGTATGGTTGCCGCTTTGATTCCCAGTCAGGGCACATACCTTGGTTGTGGGTTTGATCCTCGTTCCAGAAATGTATGGAGGACAAAATGATTGATGTTTCTCTCCCACAAAAATGTTTCTCTCTTTCCCTCTCTCCCCCTCTCCCTTTCTCACAGCATGTTCTTGGGTGAGGATTAAAAAAAAGAAGAAAAAGAATACTAAGGGGAAAAAAAAACTAATAGGAAAAAGAGAGGAAAGAGCATGGAGGGGGGGTACAGAGAGAGAAAGAAAGAACGAATATCATATATGAGGATCAACTTGAAAAACCAGTATAGACCTGGCAAGTTAATAATCTTGAATAAAATTACCATCTTCATGGCTAAAATCCAAAGATGGATGTAAGTACACAGAAGAGGAAACCAATTACCATATTCATGTGTTAAGTTTATTTTACCAAGGATTATTGATGGCTGTTTCAATAATACACTTTTTCTTCATTATAACACTTAGTGCTTAAGAAGTGAAAAGTGAAATATATTTAAATTTCTGGCATTTTTCATATTTAATAGAAGCTATTAATATTTCTATATACTCTACATTGGATTATATTCATCTACTAGAACAATTAAATAATCCCTCAATAAAAGTATAAGTAGGTAATTAATTCATTTATGTTTATTTTCCTGAATTTTAGCTTTAGTTAAAATATGTTCTTATACAAAGGATATATGTTTGAATCTTGTGAAACTGGTAATTCAATAAACTCACGTGAATGCATAGTCCTTGGTTAGAGTTCTAATATAAGAGAATTGCCTATTAAGGGCTCACAGTCTAGCAGGGGAGTGAGAAGATGAACAAGTAGTTGTAAGCAGCGTGACATGTACAGCAACTGGGATATTTAAAAGGAGCAGTAATACGGAGTAGGGGGTAGTTGACGTGGCGATGTCTGAACCAGGGTGAGCAACCATCCCGGTGTGCCAGGGACTGTGGAGATTCCCGGGAGGCAGTGCTTTTGGTGCTAGAAAGTGAATTGTCCTCCCAGGGGACATTTGGCAATGTTTCCTCATCACAACTGGGGTGAACGGCTGTTGACTGGCATCTAGTTCAGAGAGGCCGGGGATGCTGCTGGGCCTTCTGCAATGCGCAAGGCAGCCCCCACAAAAGGAATAGTCAGACCCTACATGTCAGCTGTGGACTGACACATTCCCCTGTTCTCGTGGGAAGGAGCCATTAGAGAGGGAGAGAGGGCGATGTTGATTGTGCACAGAGAGGAGCCCAACATGGCGAGAAGGGGGATCAAGAACACAAGTGGAGAAATTGGTCTGGAACAGGATAAACTCAAGGGAAGAATGGCTTCTAAATTAGAAGTTCTTGTGCAGCGGATAGGATGCGGCTGCCATCAAGTTCATGCTTGATGGCATTTCTTTTCTCCGATGAAATAGGAGGCAAGAGCATCAATCTCTCGGAGGTGAGAGGTCGGGGCAGGGCAGGCTTCTGCAAAGTGGTGAGAGATGGGAGGATGATTGATAGGTGACACTGGGGTCCTGGGGAGGCTGTAGATCATGAATTCGCAATGGCACCAGTGCCTGCATCCTGGGATTTCTCAGGCTCGGCTCACCCGTTCAGTGTGGGGAGGGAGAGCGGTGCCCTGCAGAACTGACTTAAGGCAAATACAGTGTCTGGGAACGTGCGGGAGCTTACAGGGCATGGGTGGGGGCAGTTTAATTATTAGAACCCTGGGCTGGGTAGTGAAGGAGGGAGAGCCTTTACTAGGATACCTGTCCTTTAAAAAACAATGACTCTATTCCTAGATGCTTTTCATTTCCTTCAGTCTCTTAAGCATAAATGTTGTTACTGGTTTTGTCTTTCTGGGTTGCTTCTTTTGCCTTAGAAAGACACTCTGGCAATCCCCAAAGCCATTTATTTCCTGAATTGGAGTAACTGCTGCATATTTATTTAATTTGTCATTAATTGCGGCCCATCCCTTTTGGTTCCTCTTTTGTCGTTTCCCCACGGAAACAACCACTCTGGAAGGAGGTCTACTTTGCCAGCGTTTTTTGGGTTCATATCAAAAGGCAGCTTTGACTTCCGCTAGGTTACTGAAGGCCTCTGACTGTGAATTTGACAAAGGTTCTCCAGAGAGCTTTGAAAGGTTTCCTCTGATTAAATTAGTGACTATAACTAGGTTACATGATTCAGAGGAAGAGCTAGCATGCATCATTCAACTTTCGGCATCCGGGAGGTTTTATCTTCTCATTCGGTCCTGCGTCTAAAGGCTTATCCCGGGGTAATCTACAGGCGCTTTTTCTAATTCTGGAAGATGAAGTTCATCCAGATTCTCCATATGTGGCCTGGCATCCATCCACAAATGCGCCTGTTACACACATACAAGGGGAGGGTTTCCTTCCCTTCAAAATGATCTGTGGTCACTAACAAAAACACTTTGGGGCGTGTGTCTGAAACGCAGAGTGCTTCCGGTTACACATGGATCTTCTTTAGAAGGGTGCCAAAGGCCAGTGTGATTGCACATTTGGGACCGTTAATAACTAAAACAGTATTTTTAGCATCTAAAGGTAGGTGGAACCTTGCAGGAGGTCCTAAAATGGTGTCCGTTTATTGTGTTCAGCATAGCGTTGTCAGTCCAGCCCCGTTGGCTGAAAGGAGTGGCTGTAGCCTGCCTCCATCTGGCAAGAGGCCTTGGGTAATCTGCAAATGTGCTCTAAGGATAGCAGGGGGCTGGGCCCGTCAGCTGTCAGCCACAGCTTCTGTTTATGCTCCGAACAATAGCCGTGTTCCAGGGCAGTAATTATTGGTTGGTTTTCCTTCTAAAATAAGTGTCCTAATAACTTGCCACAGAACCAACTTAAATGGCCGTGGTGGTGCCTGCAACAGTGAAATGGAGGGGTGGGTGGAGAGAAAGAAAGCCACAGCAAGAAATGGTTCGGTTTATTTCTGCATGCAGTCTATATTGGTAAATAGTATAATTAAAATCTCATTTGCAGGTTCTTCAGGAAGGTTATTTCTGTCTGGGGAAAACCCTGTGTTTTCTTACTTAATACCCTGAGCTATAAATTAGAGACTTGGTGGGGCGGGGGAGTTGGTTGGCAAATAAAGGCCTTCAGTGTCTCTGCTGTTTTGGATTGCCTCCCATATTCCTGGGGCTCTGATAATGTGTTTCTCTGGAAAAGCATGCATAATCTGCACCAAAATGAGCTGGTACCAGGGTCTGCACTGCCCCGGGTTACAAATTAGGGACTTGATATTTAAAAATGAATCCAACTGAAAAAGTCTTTCCAGAATAGTTGAGTACTGTTACCTCGTGACTGTAGGTTCTGGTGTTACCCAAATTCTCTTATAAGAGAGGAGAGATGGATGTTTCTGGAGATAAATCAGATGTTATTTGGAAAATGGGAACAAAAGCACTGTCCAGCATCACAGATTTCGTTGAGGATGGGGAACAAAAAGCCCCTCCCCCCTTCTCTTCTTGGCTTTCTAAATATGTAGCGTGTCTGTGTTTCAGTTCACAGGCGGCAAGAATTCGACATTTCCTCCTTAGATTTAACGTGCTGTCATGGAAATGCTGATAGGGTTATTTTATGGAGATGTAGCCTAAAAAAAAAAATAAAAGCAGTGAGAATTACATTATTGTATTACATTCTGTTCCATCTAGGGCTCATTTTATTAAAGGGTTTTAAAGGTTTATTTTCATCGGCAAACCAAGGAATTGTACCCTATTCTCTCCGTGCCAGGATCCAATTAATGTCAAGTTGAGTTTTCTGTGTGGACAGGGCCGGTCCATGGCCCTGGGTGATCATCTATTATTATCATTGCTCGCTTGTACATGACTTCACAACCCTAGCATAGAACCAGTTGTCATGCTTTCCATCTTTTGTGCCTCAAATAGCTTGCTGAGTAGAATTTGAGAATGGGCGGGTGAAGGGCCATTCTGAGCATGCAGAGATCAATCATAGTTAGCAAGATGAAACTCAGGGAGCGGTGACAGCTTGCGGGACCCTTCCACCATATCCAACTTGCATGTATGAGTGCACATTCTTTCTCTTGGCTCCAATATAGGATTTTGATTTCATTTTAGAAAGGATGCATTTAATCTGTAAAACAAATGCCATTCTTTTGCTTGTCACATGTATTTAGTTGGAGGAATATCAGAAAATGAATATTTTTAATATCCTACAGTTCTTTGTTCTAATAGTTAGCTAATGTTAAATGAGACTATTTGGAATCCTACAAATCATTGACAAATGTTTTTTTTTGGCTTAGAACGTTAGGTCTACAGAGAAGTGAATTTAAAACATAAAATCTAAATTTAGTGGAAAATTTCCGGAAGGACATAGATGCATCCTTAAAATATCCATATAACCAAAATAATTGCTTTCTTTAAAAAGAATTGAATGCCTACAAATATGCTAGGTATTATACAGAATTAAAACTATGACATGAGCCTTTTAAACTTAGGATATTATGTTCTCTATCAGAGTATTGGTCCAAATGTGAATAATTCTGGATGTTTTTCAAATATATTTTTGAATTCATCAATTCATTCTAAAGCAACACTGGTAATTAGATGCGTGTATTTTTAAAAAATTATTTTGCATTTATCTTTTCCATTGTTCATCCATATGTATCTACATAGTTACTAAGACAAGGTAATACCCCTTAACATAAAACACTGGCTACCAAGGAAATATGTTTAAATAATAAAATTTTCAAGTGTTTCATTATTGAAAACATTTAAAAATCATATTTATTTTGAAGATAATTATGAACATTAAGGAATACTATCATGTTTATTATAAAACTCTATATTTTATAATTAGCATTGTCTTTGTAATAAAAACTCAGGCAGCTTATTTTCCATACTATTCCATTCTAGGTAAAACATTTTTGTGACATATCAAAACAGCTTCCCTACAGAGATACCATTTTGCCTATAAACAAAGTGTTCTTATGATAACATTTTAAATTTCTCCAGTAAATATACTTAAACATCATTTTAAAATCTGTTTTACGACTCACTGAAATTGTGCGCATGTGCGTGCCCGTACACCCCTCCCATGTTACAGCTTCTTGGGAGTGTGTTAGCTACCTTGCTCTCTTACCAGGGTGGAATTGATAGATGAGAAATGGTGGTCAAATTATTCCTAGAAGATGGATCTATTTTTCAATAAATGACCCAGGCTTTTGCCAATTGTACTAAGACCTCACTTAGGTTGGAAGGCAGAAGCTAGAACAATTCATATTGGCTCACAGCCTCTCAGCTATGGTCACAACAGTAGATCCTCTATTTGTGGAGTTGGTTTGTCACTGCTGTTTAAAGTGAAGTCAGTATGGTGTATCTCTGTAGTTCCTTAAAGAAACATAACAAAATTCATACAGTTGATATATTAAAATTTCTTAGAGCAGAAGTAATAGGATCAATATTCTTTAGATTGGTAACATAAAATTGGGGGGAAATTGAGAAAAAGATGGCATTGTGTGTTTTTTTTTTCTTCTTTGCCACTTCAATTATATCTGCTCTCATGTTCCTTTTCAAATAAGCCAATTACCTTTTCTGTGTGATCCAATTTGCAGGCACATGATAAGCAGTAGGTTAGAACGAAGAATAAATGATTACTTTTAATGATGATCAGCACATCTGATGTGATAAATTATGATTAATGAGTAAATTAGCAGTGAAGATGATGTAAATGAATCTGATTTGAAAACTAACTCTACAGAAAGATGCTAACGGGTAGGTAGAGTTTCTTTTTTGTCAAATACAGTGTCTGTGTTCAAGAGCCTTGTGAGTATATTACCGTTTACAGGGGATATGAAAAAAGCCCATAAATATTATGCCATTTTCCTACGTCTTTCCTGAATAGCCTGGGAGATGGCATGACTTTTCATTTGTTTCAATGTAAGGGCCTTTATCACTCTATTGAATGAGAACAGATGCGAGGCCTGTGAATGCATAAGTAGGTAAGCAAACCAGAGGCTTAAAGTGGGAAATGTTGAGTTAATATCTAAATGGTGCTGCTGAAACCACGTTTTCATTAAAAATGAATGACTGGCATAAGGAATGGTAAGAATGGCTTCACAGATTGTTCCTAAGAATGATTCAAGACCACTGTATGTCCTTTTGAAATTTATATCACTAAACCAGCGGATACTGTGAGTGCCTCATAGGAAAACAGATGGTGAGTCTTACTAAGCATGTCAATAGTTCAGAGAAGTTTTATATCCCAGACACAGTGAAAGTAGGGGATTGTTTGTTTTGGTCATGGTATCCCTGGCTGTCTGTTAAATAAAAAGTTATTGTGTGAAACCATACAACTTTTACTGCTGTAAAGCAAGTGTTTATGACCCAGGTATTAATGCATCTTGAAATAGGATAAACTAGGAATTTATGTAACTACCGTAAACTGACTAATCCATATGAAACTACATCTCTAGAAGATTTTTGAAAAGCAATATCAAAGACTAAAATAGACTTGAATGTCTTGACCTTTTTAAATAGAAAAGTATTTTCCATAGCATTTGAGTTCTATTTTGAATAGTTTCATCTTACAGATTTTTGTCTCCTTTTTTCATCTTTCTTCATTGGTCTATTAATATTCATCACTAGCTCTTTTCCTTACAGTCTGTTATCCCAGGGAGAAATGGAAAAGACAGGATTTGAAGAGGATTTTTTTTGAGGGGTGGATTTTCTAATTTATTCCTCAAAACTGATCACCCTCTGACCTCTGCTCTTCATCCCTTCTGTTTAGCTAAATTTGGCCAGCGATATAGTCATAACTTTCAGGTTTATCAGTGGCCGAGGTAATTGGATACTGTAATATATATTTCTGCTATGAATCCATGACTTATTTTTAGCGTATTTTAAAAAAATATAAAAAGCCTCTAAAAAGTATAGTTTTATCCAGTAATTATATAGAAATAGATCATACATATTGACATTTTACATGTAGCAATGAATTACATACAGAGTAGGCAAGAGTAGGTTTATAGTTGTGAGTATGCAAAACAGAGTTTATACTTGTATTACTGTTAATTATTATATTACAACTGTAAACCTACTTTTGCCCACCCCTGTATAGAGATTATAAATTTGTGCAAGGATGTAATTACTATAAGAATAACCATTTATAATATTGGGAAATTGGAAACAACCTAAATGCTTAACAGTATATTAAAATATACCTACATGCGCCCTAGCTGGTTTGGCTCAACAGATAGAGCGTCGGCCTGCGGACTCAAGGGTCCCAGGTTCGATTCCAGTCAAGGGCATGTACCTTGGTTGTGGGCACATCCCCAGTGGGGAGTGTGCAGGAGGCAGCTGATTGATGTTTCTCTCTCATCAATGTTTCTAACTCTCTATCCCTCCCCTTCCTCTCTGTAAAAAATCAATAAAATATACAAAAATGTATACACCTACATGCTTTATAATATAAAAATTATATTCAATTAATTATTTATTGACATAGCCCTGATCACTGGATGGGGAGGTACAGATATCATGATTTCATTGGTGATTCTCAATCTTAGATGAACATTGGAATATTTTTGAAATTAATTATGCAGCCCCACCCACTGATTTTCTATTTTAATTGGTGTGAAGTGGGGTCTAAGTACCTATACGTGTGTGTGTGTGTGTGTGTGTGTGTGTGTGTGTATTTAGTCTCCCAAGTGATTCTAATGACCAGCTTAAAAAGAGAGTAATAGCTATGGAAATTGAACATGAAAAAAGAGAAATGAGAGATTATAAAAGCAAAATCTCTAGGACTTAATAATTGAATAGTAGTGGGACAAAGGAGAAGACCAAAAAAAAGCTAAGTCAGCAAGGCTAGGCATTTGGGAGAATGGGAGTGCCAACAACAAAAATGGAACTTAGTAAAAGTGATAGGATTGGGAAGACATATGACATGGTGTGTTTTCAACACAATGGTTTTGGGATTTGCTGAGTAATCTTTCAAGCGTTTAGAAATCAGTTTCTGGCAATGTGGACAAGTTGAAATGGGAGATATCTTTTTATTAAATCAGGTCTCTTCTTCCGATATTCCATTCTTTTTACCCTTTCTCCTCTTCTTTTCCCCTTTTCTTTCTGTCAGTGTACATATTAATCCTTTGTCAATTTAAATATTGAAAGGTAGAAACATCTATGTATTCAATAGAAGAATTCTTTAGTAGTCATTTTCAAAGGAGAGTTGAAGCCTTAATTTATATATATATAAAAGCCTAAGCAACCGACCGACTGGTAGCTATGATGCACAATGACCACCAGGGGGCAGACTCTTCTACTGGTAGCTATGACCAACAGGGAGCAGATGTTCACCATAGGAGCTGCCGAGCTGACTTGGCAGCTGCGGTTCTTGGGTGATGCACCTGGAACCAGCGAGGAGGGAGCCTGATTCCAGGGTACATCACACGATTGCCCTCTTGCAACCCAGGGCCCCTTGAGGGATATCAGAGAGCTGGTTTCACCTGATCCCTGCAGGTCAGGCCGAGGGACCCCACTGGTGCATGAATCTGTGTATTGGGCCTCTAGTAAAATTATAAAATGTGTATAAATACATAGAATATGTAATTGAAATGTCTAGAAAAGGAAGAGGCAAAATTAATGTCAAGAACTTTAAGGGGGTATTTGTATTTCTCCATCATGAACAAATTGCAAGTATTATGTGTAAAATAATACAAAAGTATTTACTTTACTAAACTTGGAACTTATATAACTTGTTAATAAATTTTTGTGGCATTGACTTCCTGTTGATCAGGCGTCATAGCTAATTTATCCCAAATTTCAATTGGTTCTTGTAAATTCAACAAGTTCCACTGGCAGCACATTCTGGGTGAACTTTATTACTTAACTAGTGGAAAGTAATTGCTACAATACTGTGCAAAGTACTTAACTAAACCCTTGAACAAACAGTCAGTATATATTTTATGGTTAACTAAGACAGATTTGAAAATATGCATTAACTGAGTTATACCATAATGTCTGTGCAGCATCCTTATAACTTTCCATCTTTTCATTTAGCATAATAAAAATATAGAGCTTCATAATTAGATCAAAAGTCCATAACCAACTCTTTTTTTGTTATATGCCATTTTATTTTTTTTATTTCATAACTCACTCTTAACTTCAAAGAGCCTTCATTCATTTCCCCCCCTTTTCTCCCTTTTTCCTACTTTTCTTACAAATTTCTATAGTATTATAAACTTTTCTATAATTCTATAACATAGGAATAATGATACAATCTTGTAAGACTCTGAAAAACATCACATATGTATTACCTATGGACATAGACAATAGAGTGGTGAAGGCCTGGGGTGGGGCAGGTGCTGGGAGGAGGGGGGTAATGGAGGGGAAATGAGGGACATCTGTAATACTCTCGACAATAAGGATAAATTTAAAAAATAAATAAAATATAATGTTAAAAACGATTTACAAAATTTTAGACCTGCGCTTAAAATTTGCTAAAGAGGTATTTTTTTAAAATCCCATTTTGAGCTTTGATGCTCCTTAAAGCAAATTTTAAGACCAATAGATTAGTTTGAGGGTTGTGATAAAAAGGAAATACCAGAAATAACTCAAAAAAGTCTGACTTCGAAGGTCTGTCCTAACTGTGGGTGCCAGAGATGGCCCTTTTCTGATCCCAAGTGAGAGATGTCCCCACAATTCTGAGTTTATATAGAGCATTTACTATAGCCTGGTGTCTGGGCCATGATCTGGCCCTCCATTGAGTTATACATCAATGCTGGGAACTCCCTCCTCTCCTGTCACGTGCCCATGCAGTTGTACCGCTGGGCACACTTTCCTCCCTACACTCCTACTCGTTAGTCAAGTGAACCCTCACAGAAAATCCATCGTCCACCACCACCCTGGCCACTCTCTCTGTTTGAAGCAGTGACCACAGGGTGTGCTATCGCTGGAAGAGAATGTAAAGCCCTGTGACAGCAGTTCCCCTAAACCTTCAGGCAGGGCCATTACTCTCATAGCCACCCCCAACTCGCCTTCTCTGCTCTGCATTTCTCACCCAACCCCAGAAGCCCTGTTCCTGCCCTTCCCTTCACGCGCCAGGTACTTCCAGAGAAAGAAAGAACAGAGATGGGCTCAGTTGACAGTGCCATCCATTCGACAGCCACCTTTTAGGGGAGGAAGCAGATGCCTGAAGACAGGACTACCTGTCTATTCTTGCTGACCATTGCCTCATCCTCTCCCTTAGTATCATTTTTAATAGCATTATAACCTTCCCCTTTCAAGATTTTAAGTACGTTATTATGACAAATATCTCTTTAAAAATAATACTTTCTATTTAAGGAAATGTTAATCAGCTGCAAGAAACAAAGGCAATTAGTTACATGCTGTTAGTTTTGTTCCCCATACAGCGTATTTCCTTGGTGTCTGCTGAAGCCGCTTATTCATTGGAATCAAATTAGACAAATAGAACCCTCATGTCTTTACGCTTTTGTAGCTTTGGGTGGGGGGCGGCGAGTGTTTCTGTGAATCTGTTTTAAGGGATTCTCAGTTCATTGGTCGAGTTGCTGCAAACCTGAATTGTCCGGTTAACCTTTAAGAAGTTCTCATAAATCCCTTTCGCGCATGGGTGTTATTAGTGGATTTCGATGGTTCTACCCTGTTCATGTCTAGTGCTATTAATGTTATATACTAACGGGAGGGTTTCATCCTCCATAGAGCAGGTTATTGAGGATGGTCAAAGGCAGTTTGCTGGTCTTGGTCGGTTCTGTCCCCTAATTTGAATCCCAGAAGTGCTCTTCAGTCTTATCACCTTGTCTTCAGCGAGCCTAACAGCTTGAAACCTGAAATAGCTTCTGATATTACCATTACTACAAGCCAAGTTACTCTACTTTGGTTACACTTTAAAAAACAACCTAACCTCCTAGAAATGAAAATCCCCCAGCAGCCCGTGGCTCCTCTTGAGCTGCGTAGGAAACAACAATCTACTAGATTCCTGGAGTTCCTGTCTGCTGTGTGAACGCATCCCGAGAATGCAGTCTCTGTGAACAGCCAGGGAGCCTGGCAGACGCGATTTGTCATATCGGCCATGCCTCTTTTCTGACTCATATGCATGTTTAGCTTCTCTGCCTTCCATTTAGAAAATAGACTTTCTGGGTCTAACAGTAATTTGACCTCTGCAGTGCCTGGCATTAGTTTAATAAAAGGTCATATTCCTCACTTGTCAAAACCAGCGTGAGCAGAAATTCATTTGGCAGAGCACAGAGCTGGTGGCAGCTGTAGGTGGGCAGAAATAGCGGCGAGCTCCAATAATGGAAGGGCCCCTAAAGACTGGGACCTTAAAGTTTTATTGTCTTTTCCTCCTCCTTTACACTCTGGTTATTTCTTTTGTTCTTAGACCCAGTGTAATGTGGATGGTTGTATCTCATGAGATAAACCTGGGGTTTTTCATTCAGATCTGAGGCTGTCCTACTGTGTGACTTTTCAGTAGAAGTTTTATGTTTGTTTGTTTTAAATTTTTACATGGATTATCTTCCTTTCCTTCCCATCTTCAGAGCATGACTTAAATTTGGGCAGCATCTATGACAAAAGAAAGCAGGAGATTTATTTAGTTTCTTTCATTAAGCTGAGATAGGGGAGCTGGGTGCTGTGTATTGTTATCACCCCTCTAAGAATAAAGATTTTTACTTGCCTCGAGCATTTGGTATAGTTATAAAGTTTCATCTTCTCTCTCCTATCTTTCCTTTGGCTGGCTGCCTACCTGGCATTGATAGCATCAGACTTCGAGTTTCACCTGCCAAGATGATTATTTATGCAACACACATGCTTACTGAAAGGGTTTTACTGTATTTTCTAGAATCTTAACTTTGTATCTTGAAATGATGACATTTATCCTTTTTTTGTGGTTTGGATTTTGTACACGAATGTAGAAAAATTGACATCAGATCCCCTAAGAAAGTCATGATTTTCTTGTATGTGAAGACTAATCTGTAATAATAAAAGGGTAATATTCTAATTAGAACAGACATCTTCCGGACATCATTCTGGACGTCCTTCCTGACAAAGCCGGAGCTGGAGAGAAGCCAGCCCGGGTCCCGGGTGCCAGAGGGAAGCCCGTGCTGGCAGCTGGGGGAAGGAAGGCCTACTCTTGCACGAATTTTCGTGCATCGGGCCTCTAGTTTCTTTTATATTAAAAAACAAGGAAATGTGTATAAGCACTTGTTGTGCCCTTCTTTTTAATGTAGTGTGATCAATTTCATTTTCTTGTTTTAAAGAATACATTTTAGGACCCTTTTTAGGGTGGTTTTTTTTTGTTTGTTTGTTTGTTGTTTTTTTTAGAATACAGAGTCCTTAAGTGGTAGTTAATAGGATTCAAGAAAAACAGTTGCAGATCAGAAACAGATTCTAACTGGCGATTTTAATAAATTTTCCATAGTTCAATAGGTTAATTTCATTAATTGACTTCAAGTTCAGAAGTAACATCCTTACAGTAGCATCTAGTAGTCCTGTATTTGGCAAATTATTATGCTTGTCAATATTAGCGTGAAAATTTCAAGGTACAACCTGAAATGAAAATAAATGAAAAACATACTTGAATATTGGAATGGCAGGTACATCCCTTCCCTAAGTATATGGGAATTTGCCTTCTCTGCATTCCATTTAGAAATAAGATTTCTATGTTTAATAATAATTTGACATTTAGTGTCCCCATTCACCAGTATTTAGGAAGAACTTGCTCCAATACACATTGCCTATTTGCAGATTATCAAAATCTCCAAATTTCCTTCATATTTTGAGGTGAGAAATGAGATCTTAGCCTTGGGGGGAAAAAAGAAAGACAAAAGGAAGAAAGAAAGGAGAAAACCTCAGTACAGTGAAAATGACATCCTACATCCTGTTATTTAATTTTATTATTTAATTTATTCTATTATTTAATTTCTGATGAGTAGTCACTTTTATATGATTCATTCCATTCACATAAAATTGGTATTTTTCAGGGTTGATTTTTTTGGAGCTATGGGCTTTGAAAAGGAATATACTTAAAAATGACAGTATCGTAGCATTTAATATAGCAATTTTCTCAGGGCAATTTCCTAAGAATTTTAGCTGCATAATTATGATTTCCATATTTGCTTCTCACAAGTATGTGGTTATTATCAATTTGCATTGTTTGCAACAGCAAAATGAAAAACAAAAAGAACTTCTAATAACTCTTTTCTTCGTTTCCAGAAAAGTGACTTCAGTGTACAGTGTTTTTTATTCTTCTCACTGTTAGTTTATTGCAGATCATTTCAGGCTTCCCGTGGTTCTGGTAATCACCCAGTTTGCACCCATTTCCTAGCAGTAGCACAGCAAAGATGCCTCTCCACCTCTCTCCTTCCCTCCTTCATCTTGGAAATACCGCCCTAATCTAGGAAACCTTACAAGAGGAAGGGATCTCCACAAACTAATTAAATTCACATCTCATATTTTTTTTTCAGTTAAGAAACAGGAAATTTAAGAAAACAACCCCTCCCCCCCCCCAAAGATGATACCGATGCTAATAGTAGAGCTGTGATGGGAACCTGGCTTCCCAAGGAAACCAAGATGAGAGTCAGAACCCACACCAGGTCCGGAGGAGAACCACCTGGGAAACATGCTAGATGGGAGGCAGAGAAGATTGCGGTGGCGAACAAACAGTGTTGAACTTTGTTATTTTCTTCCTTTGTGAATCTAGGGATTGATTTCAAAATAAATGTTAGCTACAGTCACTTAAAACCACTTTTCAATGACATATGACTGGAAAACAGTAGGAGAGAAGAAAAATTGTAGAAGGGATTAGAAAGTGGAGAATAAAATGGAAAAGTAAGATGTTTTTGGTTTTAAAAAATGTCCAACTCTAACATAATTTTAAAAACCCAAGGATGTAAGACAAGTGCAGAGAAATAGGAAAAATAATTAAAATGCCCCCTCTCAAACCACCATCAATAGTGTTTCAGCATCTTTGTCACATCTTTTTATTTGGGGGAGTGGTGTTCATTTTTATTATCCCCTCATATATATATTTTGTATGGTGGTCATGTGGCTTATCATAAGTATTTCTCATGTCATATTATACACATTTTTCAGATGTAACATTTATTATTTGCATGATGTTTCATCAGTAGGCCATTGTTTATTTCACCATCAATTCCTATAGTATTTGATATTTTGGGTACTTATAATCTTTGCTAAGTAATTATCATGATGAGTATCCTTGTAGGTAAATACCTACATTATTTATGATTCTCATATACTAGTAAAAGAGGTCTAAAGCTGGAAACACAAAATGAATAGTTAGTAGAATTTTCAGGGGATGGGTTATGTTAGGAGCACTTAAAGGAGATAGAGGGCTTTAGAAAGCCTCTAGTTTCTATCCTTTCATAGTTAGGAAACTTTAACTCTAAATATTTCTTAACAGGAACATTCTTTTCTTTGCTATGACTTTGGAGCCTTCTTGACTCAACTTTGATGCAGATTGCAGAGTTAAGTTACAAGGAAGGCAGCCCATAATATCTGGGTTAGAGAGTCACTTTCCCATTTTCCCATTTTTGCTTCTTGCCAGACCTTCTAATTCAGGGCTACCTGTCTTGTCTCTTTAACATTTCCTAGAATTTATCTTAAATCTCACTAATTTTAATAGCTGAGTGGTGGCCATGCTGCTTTCTGGCAGTGTCCTGATAGCAGCAACAAAGCAAAGAGCTAATATTTCTCTCACAGTGATTGATGAGCTCATTTTGTTACAGAGGACAAATTGGATTTTTTAAATACTTGTAATAAAAATTAATGTGTGATGTTGCTTTTTGGATGTTATTGGATCTTTGCCTTAATACAGATTTCTTCAATAAAAGCATGAGCTGATAACTTGACCAAAAAGTTACCTGTCTCCCCCTTTAGCTACCTTCAGAAGTAAAGGTGCTTCTCTAATGCTGTAATCCTGGCACATTTAAGCATGTATGTGTGTATGTTTGTATCGATGGAAATAGGGAGGGCTATGGTAGGGGGGGTGGTAATAGTCTGTGTTTGAATTTTCCATCTAATTATGATCAATTCTTTTTATTTCAGCACCTCCGAGGTTTACACGGACTCCTGTTGACCAGACAGGGGTCTCTGGTGGCGTTGCCTCTTTCATTTGCCAAGCTTCAGGAGACCCAAGACCTAAAATTGTCTGGAACAAAAAAGGAAAGAAAGTCAGCAATCAGAGATTTGAGGTATTAGGTCCATTGTTCTGTTTCTCTGGGGGAAGAACGTATCTGCTGTGTCTTTGGTTTGTATGTTACTTGCTTTACTCTGTTATAAGGTGTCATCGTCACTGAGATATGGCATTCTTTATGTTGCATGTGATGGCAAATTCAACTTTCAAAGGCTTTTAAAGAAGAGGAATCTGGGAGTTCAGATTTCTCACTTTGTCTCTGCATGTACCAAGGCTCAACTCGTGTTCCTAGCATCCATCTGAGAGCCTCATCCTCAGATGGAGTCACTCATCCTCCTACAACCGAGCTTAGAGGAGAAGTGATGGCTTCCTATGACATTGTCTATGTCATTAGCTCTTTCTGACTTACATGTTCATCCTTAAACCAGTTGGTGTGGACAGCTAGACAGTGCTGTTTAAATTAATTAGAATCTACCTCTTTTGCTGGGAATGAAGTTAGTCCCATTCAACCCCATGGCCTGGAATGAGGGAGCTGTGTTTTCCCGAAGGGATCAAGTTCCTATTTCCAGGAGCAAGGGGAATAGCAGACAGAAAATGAAGTTGCCCCCTCCACCTTGCACCTGTGTTTTGCAAGTATCATGAACTAGAATAAGAAATTTGCTCTAGTGTGTTAATGCAAAGTAATACTCTCTAACAAACAGAGCCAACCAGGTTGAAGTTGCAGTTAAACCAATTGAAGAAATCAATTTTCTTTATTCAGAAAGCTTAGTACAATGAAGAGGATGAAAAATAATTCAGATACTGTTTTTGTATTTGCGAGAGTCTATGATTTTGAAATTTGCTCATTCTGGGTGAGAAAAATAGGTGGTAAGCTACATAGAAAAATATTGGAAGAAACACAAAATATTATGCTTATAATTTAAGGTATAAAGAGAATAGCTTTATTTTTAGATGATACTAAGACTTTCAGACTATAAAACTCACTTCCTCATTGTTGAGTTTCTAATCTACTTCATAGCCTTATTCACAAATCGGCAAATTAAAGGCAATTTCTAGTTAAAGAAACATAGCAACTACAAAGTTCAGAACTATTTGATAATAGTCATTTTTCACTGGTAATCACAGAGCAATCAATGGTCTAAATGCATAAAGGATCTAATTAATTACACTAGTGAAAAATGAAATATGGATTGTAGTTTACAAATAAAAATATTTTAATGGTTTATTTGAAAATCAGATCTCTACAGTGATTTTAAAATAAATAAAAGCTAATCTTAAATAATCTTTGGGAAATATTTCCTACATCCTTTAGAAAATGATGTGTGTACATCTTTGGTGCACATTTTAAAAAAATTTAAAAGGGCAATTTTTGTCAAAGAGTAGTTTGATATCATGCTTGCTAATGATGATGACTTCTTGACAGAATCATAATTACAATGGTAAATATTCAAAGCACAAACTCTGTTTAGCACAAAATTCCTAATCAGAGTCACATAAATACTTTTAGGAAAAATTATTTATTTTCACACAAAGCTCCTTCATCAAATAGTATTGAGTCTTGGGTTGGGAATCTTTGTTATCTGTAACATTATATATGTCTATTTTTGGTTTCATTCATTTATAAGGCCCATGAGAGCAATAGGTAAAACTGATTTTGTTTCTTCTTCTATCTCCAGTGCCAAATACAGTGTCTGGCCTAGTTTAGGTACACTTCATTAAATACTGGATATTAAATAGGGTTTTCAAATCAGAAATGACGACACCAGCTTTGAACATGTGGTATAGTGTTTGTTGTAAGAGTTTAGGTCTAAATCTAGGAAATAGTTCAGAAAAGTAAACATACAATGACAGTTAACAATTAATGAATCAGAATTTAAATTGGTGTTAAAGATGTTTAAATCTTTCTCCCCATTAAGCCATAAGATGCTCATAAATGCTTTTTTTTAAAAAAAATATGGCATGTTTGACAAATCCTATATAATAAAAGCACAGTACTCAAATTGTCCCCTTGACCAGAGTTCTTCCAGGAGTTCGACCAGGGGGTGGGCCAGTTGGGAGAAGGGAGGGAGGCCCTGGTGCTGACAGGTGGCCTGGGGAAGGGAGGGAGGCCCTGGCCAGGAACGGTAGTGGTGGCGGCAGCAGTGGCGGGGGCAGGCTGCCAGGGGGAAGGGAGGGAGTACCGGCTGGCAGCCAGCAGCCACTAGGGACCCTACCAGTGCACGAATTTTGTTCACTGGGCCTCTAGTATTCTTGTAACTGTGAAACTCCCAAGATGCATAGTAGATTCATTCTACATGCAAGCTTAGTAGAGCTGAAAGTGGATTGTGTTGCATTGAGAAGTGGGACATTTTGGCTATCTCTATGGATTTCAAACATAAAGAGAATGCAGAAAAAACTTGAAATGGATATATTTTTAAAATATCCCACCTCTTTTTTTTCTTATGCTGACATACATACTCTCACACAACATCCTGGGTTGAACATTCCATAAAGGTATTTATAAGGCATTCTCTCTTTATTCATAATTTAAGCCCATGTACATACCATTCACAGGGAAATGCAGGGAAAAAAACACAGTATCTCAGTGAACAGCTAAAAGAACTCAGCATAGTTACAGAAAAGACAGATAGAAGAGTCCATAGTTTTGAATACATATTTATTAATATCATCATCATTCTTGTTTAAAAGTAGTACTTGAAGTGGCTGATAAATACTTAGGATTGCTAACTCTCTCAGCAGAGTTCATAATGATAGTGAATTCAGGCTGACTGTTTAGGACATTCATTTTCTGCCTGGTGAAGCAAGCCTCCATTTTACAGCAAAATGCCCTAAAAATGCAGAAAATGCTAAGCTAGAACAAACACTGGAATGATTTATGGCAAAATTAACGCATGCCATTAGGCTCTTGGGTTGTGACAGCCTTCTTGTCGGCTGCCTAAGTGCTAGATTTATGCAGTTTCTCCTCATGGTTTGCTCATCTATCCTGTTCAGGCTGAGACAGTTTACACCAGCAAAGCTTGGTGGTGGCACACGTTATTTCTTCACCTTACAGTCCAATTATTGAATGGATCTACCTTTGCATATATATTTTCAGAGATAGAATAATTTGAGAAGTTTATGCATCATAGAAGCAAGTCTTTTGCAGAATTAATAGGGTCAAATTGCCCTAGATACACCCACTAGAATGTTTTCGTGAGTGAATCCTGGATGATTTTCAACAGAGACTACAATTCTACATTTTTGCATATGTAGGTTCATGTCTTTTGCCCCTTTGTTCAGTGGATTCATTAAATTAATCCAAACATTCCGTTTCGCCACTGTATAAAAATGCAATCTCAAAATGCTGCTGAGTTTAATCTGATCCTAATGTCCGGTTCACCATTTCATGAAGAGGTTTAGCTCAGAGGTGGACAATTGTAACAACACCTGTGACAGCTATTGCTTCCTCTAATAGGTAATAGAGTTTGACGATGGATCTGGATCAGTTCTCAGAATACAGCCCTTAAGGACTCCCCGGGATGAGGCCATTTATGAATGTGTGGCCTCGAATAACGTCGGAGAAATAAGTGTATCTACCAGACTCACAGTTTTGCGTGGTAAGTACTCAAGTGCAAGTTTGTTGCTCGTGTCATTGTTGAAATTCTATATCCCAGATGTTCTATTGTAAAGCCATCAAAAAGACCAGCATTGTCCTGACACTTACATTGGAAATGAATTGAAATCAAATGTTTATAAGAGCTCAACTTTTAAATAGACAGTAGATGACTTCTTTCGCGAGTCTTGGAAAATGCAAATCAGAGAGAGAAAAGAAAAATCCCAAAGAAATTCTGATTTCAAATGCCAGATACCATTTTGATTTTTGGCGGAAAACCTTGAAAGAAAACAGGGTATGCTACTGTTGTACATGTTAGCAGCATTACTTGTGTATGGAGATTTCATACCGAGCTCAGCAACTCCTTTTTAAAAATGACTGATGTTTACAAAATTAAAGGAGCAACTTCTGTCTTACAGATGAGTTGTTCTGAAGAAGAGGAATCAAAACAAGAAAGGCACCTTTCTTCTTTAAGTAAAAAATTATGTGTTTTTATTTCCGTCTTTTATATTTCTTGAACTAACATCTGTTGATGCTAAGTGACTGGATATGTGGATTATGCAGTTTGACCAAAGCATGGTATGACATGGCCAATGTCCAGTACAGTGTGTCTGCTTCCTAGACTTTCTTTAGAATGACAGTAATAGAAGAAAAATAAAGGATAATGGGTAATAATACTGTGTTGTATGTATCTAAAGCAGGTTTTTGGATAGAGATAAGAACATTCATTGACGTGGCTTGCCTCGTAGTTAATATTTCCAGACTGACTTTTGTACCTTTATCTATTTTTCTCTCACACACACTTTACTTGTTTTATTTTACTCTTAACTTTATTTTGCTTTCTTGCACAATTTATAAAAACAGGCTTTCTTAAGATGAAGGGAGCTGGAAAGAAGGAATTGCATTTTAATAATTACAGGGGAAACATATAGATTAATAATATTTGTCCTCCATTTTACTTTTTTTTCCCATTGAGGGATTTACTTACTTTCTATGTTTTATAAATTCCAAAAACATTCCTTCTGGAATTATTTAATACCCAAATCAATTAGTTAATCCAAGAATCTTAGAATATTAAATTATTTACATTATGTGCTGAAATATATTTTAAATAATATAAACATCTTAGTCTAAGGGGGACATATGGAGCAACTGGATACAGATATTTGAAATCCATGTAACAGAATGCTGCTTAAAAACAAATAACTCAGATTTGAGTTATTCCTGACCATTATGACAAGCTCAAGTTCCTACAGAAAGTTCTTCATCCCCTTATCAACACATAGAAATGTTGATAAAATATCTGAAAATTTAAATTAAATGCATGGTAGGCTTGCAAAGAAGAAATTTCCAGGGGTCAAAAACAAAGAGACTCTCCAGAGAAGATATCCCAAGGTAGTAATCAAATGGATGATAGGCTTTCAGACTGAAGTTTATCTCTCCAGCAGGACACAGGCTTATATAAAATAAGGTGGAAGTATGAGGAGAAAGATCAGTTTTTAGCATACGGTGAGACTTCTAGTGCAATATTCAGGACCCAGAGGCTAACCTAAAAGCTGGTCAGAAACAGTGAATCCCATCCTAACTGATTTGGCTCAGTGGATAGAGCATCGTCCTGCAGACTCAGGGGTCCCAGGTTTGATTCCGGTCAAGGGCATGTACCTTGGTTGCGGGCACATACCCAGTGGGGAGTGTGCAGGAGGCAGCTGATCGATGTTTCTCTCTCATCAATGTTTCTAACTCTCTATCCCTCTCCCTTCCTCTCTGTAAAGAATCAATAAAATATATTAAAAAGAAAGAAAAAGAAATAGTGAATCCCATAGAGTGTGGAACAGGCAGCCATGTAAACCCTCACCTATCAGAGACACCCCCATTCCAGGGCATACAGCCCCGTATGAGATCATTCATGCCCCATTGGGCTCATGGGTTCCAATTCTACAGCACTAAAACCAGTTCCAGTTCACAGTGGACAGTAAGCCCAATCAATGAAAGTAGAAATCATGGTCTCTGAACTATGGATGATTGAACTGCATGAATGTGTTTTAAAAAATAAATATTTTAAATACCTGAAAAGGTAAAGGAAGGAATAAAATGTATCAGACAAGAATCAGACATTAGGAAAAAGGAGCAGACAGGAGTTAGAAGTCAGATTTTAGAACTGAAAGGACCCTTAAACACTGTTATACAAATTTTTAATACAAACTATAAAATGTACATATATTAATATACATATGTATATATTCACATAAACATACATAACAGATCTGAAACTTGTAGAACCATTTATTCTGAAGCAAAATCAACTCATTTGTAGATCTTTTAACTTTTTATTTTCATTTATTCACCTAGTGAAGAACTAAAGCTGTTATGTAGAAAGTGTATTACAAAGGTCTAATAAAGTGAAATTTACCAGAAACTTATTTTTTTCCTCTTGAGTTTCTTGAACAAATTCCTTAAAAGGAAACAATGATAGTCATTTGGCTTGACTTAATTTTTATGCATTTAATGAAGACATTAACAAAAAGTTGGAGGAAAATATGACTTCACGTAGACATTTACATGGATGTATGTTTTTCTGCCTCCCAGCTTACTGGGGTCCCCCAATCTCATCTGCTTTTATCTAATTAGCCCCCACATAAAACAAATCTATTGGGAAATTTTAATATGATGTTGACTTTCTATGGGAATATCTGTCATATGTGAGTACATTTGTATGAAATTTATTAGTAACACAGTAAAACCTTATTTTTTTAAAGACTAAGTTTAGCAATTTTGGAAATGTTTCACGAGAAAAACTCAAAGGTATTTTGGATAATGGAAAAGTAGTCTAAACATAACCTTAAAAATAGAATACTTTCATATATCCTTATAGGATGAAATAAATGGGTTCGGAAATTAGCTTTGTTTCTTAGAGTTACTTCTGCACTTAAACATTTTAAAATAACTATTGATAATTCTATTAATGATCATCTTTTAAAAGTATTCTAATGGTAAACTAACATTCCTAGAACATGAATGTCGTTAACAAAAGTGAAGGGTTTCACATCACACTTTGTGCCCATTTGAAGTTAGTTTTCGCTCACAAATCACGTTGGCAGGTACCCTTGCTTTGCCATGGGTGGAAACTGCTTTCCACTTTGTCATCCGGAGGCCTCATCAGATGCTCATTTGGTCCACATGGGTCATTTACGTTCTTCCTCACTTTGCTGATCATGCCAAAAATGTGCCAACCGTCCTGATGGGTTTTGTCTAATTGGGCTGGATGGAGAGCACTAATTTATTTCACACAGGCTACCAGAGAACCTAATTAATTGCAGATTTAAACATCTAACCTGTGTGGCTAATGCAGAAGACGTTGAAAGAATACCCTGGCCACCCATGTGCATTGAAGGTAGTATTTCAGGGAAAAGTTTCCCTCTGTAGTTCGTTTCAGATGGCCCTCGCTCTGAAAAACTGTTTTCATAAGGAAGGATAACTGCAGGCTTGGGCTGAGCACGCCCTGGAATGAGCTATTCGGGCAATTACCACTTATACACTGTAGACCATAGTTCCTAGAAGAAGTCTTGGAAGAAGGGGGAGTTCAATGTGGTAGTTACAGCCTCTAGGTCATTTTTCAAGTTTTTTGTGTGGCTGTGAAAACATAAGCAAATCCCAGCTCTCTAGTCTGTGGTTTAGGAGGTTGACCATATCCATCATACCATGTGTATTCCCTCCTCAGCAGAACTTTAACCGGAGGCCTCCGATATCACGCAGAAGGTATTGAGGGCTAAGCCTAACTAATGGTAGAATTCTACTGAGGACTCTGGACTGGATATTAGATTTCCAGTGAGGGGTAAGAATAGGACCAGAGGGGGTGTTTTAAGAAGAGGGATCATAAGCCAGAGGGAATTGGTTCTTTCTGAATCTTCGGTTCACTGGTCACTATTTCTTTCTGACCAAAGATATCAGGATGTAAATGTCCTCTCCGTTCCGTTATCAGCCCCTGGGCATGGGAAAGGAAATATCGCCATCCAAAGACTTCCCTGTAAGGCAGTCATGCCTCTTTCAGGCAAGCGGAAGGACATCAAGAATCCTTCCTTCTGGCTACATAATTCCTGTTCTGTGAGAGAAGTTACAGAAAAATTAATCAAGTGTGCCTCTAATTATCTGACTAAATGTCATGTTCTTGAATTTATATTTTTATGTAGAAATTAGAAAATACACATTTTGTTGTCATCCCAAACAGCATGTAAAATGTTATTTTTTTTAAGTTTAGTGGATTTTTTCCCCCAAGACTTGCCCATTCCCAAATAGCACTGACCCCCCGAATACCACCAGCAGTAACATAAAGTAGGATTAATAAGGGGTGGGGCAAATGTAGGTTTACAGTTGTGAGTAAACAAAACACAGTTTATTCTTATGTATAATTTATTAATTATTGTATTATTTGCCACACGCACAACTGTAAATCTACGTTTGCCCCATCCTGTATGTAACATTGTTTCTCTTATATACTCATAGGAAACCAGTTTGTCCATAGAACACATACAAAATAAAATTATTGTCTAAAAAAGTTAGGTGACCAAAAATGAGGCGAATTAAGTTACCTAGTTTTACAGATATATTTTATGAAACAATACTTATATTGAGTATCTACTCCATATAAATGCATCATATTTTATGAATGATCATCATCAAGACATAAAACAATATACAAAAATCCTCAAGTCTAAATCTCTGGTAATCTGAGTTTCAACTCTAGCTCTGCCCTAAAGTAGCTGTGCATTTGAGCAACTCTGTTAACTATCTTGATTTTTGGATTTTTTTCTCTCATACACAGAGAAGGGATTGGGTTGGTGAGTCCTCAGATCACTTCTCTCTAGCTTTCTAAGATTCAGTGACATGCCTATTTCAGCAAGTCAGTTCTTGTAAGATGGAAAAAATATGCTCACGGAAGGGGGCCGTTACTGAGAGATAGTAAAACAGAGAGTGAGACGTTGGATGAGACAGAGAAGGCATTTCATTGGGAAATGGAAGGAGATGTTTGCATAATATGTCAGTTTCAAAAAAAAAAGTAAGCCATTATGGAAGTTGTTGAAATAAACTTTTGCCATTTTTCAGGGGGAAGGCAGTAGACTCTCCTGCCATTTCGCAGTACCCTGTGATCAGAATTAGCATGTTCATTACGGTCTCATTTTATTAATGCCTCTTTCTGAAGATGAACACAGTTGTCCCCGCTGCGAAAATGGTACTTTGCCGTGTATGTTCTAAAGTGGTCTCGGCTGGGGATCCAGGCTAGGAACATTAAAGAACAAAGCACAGCTGCCTGACTGTTGCACAAAAGGATTTTTATGAAAGACTGAAACAAAAGGAAGGGTGGCCAAGACGGGGGAACTTGCTGGCAATTATAATACCGAGTGAAGATTGCTTGCAAAGGCTTATAAAATAGTTGAATACTAGGAATGCATTGATACTAACCTGATAAAACCTTCCTGTGCACTATGTTTCCATGCTAAAAAGGGGTGGTGGTGGACAGCACCATATAAGTAAAGAGAAACTTAATATTTAGTCCTTAAAGAGAACTATTCTGGGTGAATCAGTGTGCACAAGGACAGGAGCCCACGGGGACCAGGTACTGAGACCCTACTTAGGAGAGACATCGATAATATTTGGGGAAAATGGCACCTTGAGCTGAGGCTGTTCATGGTCCCTTGTGATCCGTCTTTTAAGGACCATTGTGTTGGTGATGCAGGCTGCTTGCTTTGAATCATCATTACTTGTTTTTTTTTTCTTTTCAGTCTGGGATTATGTCTTAAAAGGGCTCAGAGAGGATAAGTGCACTTGTAAGTTGCTGCATATAAGTGAGACCGATATTCTTTTGGCTTCATATTGTGATATTGTTATCCATTTAAAAATGAATATGGAGTCATTGCGTGTTTACTGCTGATTGACTTGTTAATAGAGCTGCAGAAATGTTGAGCTGGGAGGAGATTTGATAATCACCTAGTCTAATCTAGTTTTGATGTAAGAAATGATGGACCACAGAATTTGAAGTGATTTTTTTCTTGGTCCTACAGCGAAGATTTTTTTTTTGGGTTTCACCCAGTTAGAAATAATGTGGTGATATGTATTCTGGCTCTTTAAACTTTAAAGTTTTAAAAGTTACTTTTGCTGTACAGGTTCCCCTCGCTATCCAGAAGTAGAGCTTTCCTATGCCTTTCGTAAGCTGAAATGGCGGACAGGGAAGAAGCAGTTGCCTTAGACACATCTCACTAAGGGATGCACACAGTAACTCGAGATGCAGCACAGATGCTCCCAGACATAGAGCGACAGCAGGGAGATGCTGGGAGGCTGAGTTTTGCTCCCAGGGAAGGGGCTTCGCGGGCACTCGCGCTGCCTCTGTTGGCTCCTTGCAAAACAAACGCTGAACACTGTTTTAGCTCTTCACTGTTTCATAAATGCAGAACTCATCCGTGGATCTCTCAGATCACAAAACAGGTAACAAGGTAGGCTTCTCATAAAGGTGAGGTGACCTGAAGCAAACCTTCAGAAAGGGGGCGGGGTATCTCTATAAGACATTGCCCTGGAAGGACAGTGTTCCACCAGCTGCCCAGCCAAAGACAGGCATGACGTGAAAGTAGTGCTAACATGCTACAGGTGCACACCGTGTGGAAAAATCCTACTTTGATAGTGCATCATGGGAGGTCTGCTACACTCACCAGCCAATCAGGAGAGTATGCAAATTAACCCAACAAAGATGGCAGTTAATTTGCATACGTAGGCGCCGAAGCAGGGGAGCGGGAGCAGCGAAGACTGAAGGCTCTGGCTGGAGTGAAGGCCTGGGTCCCGGGTGCCGGAGGAAACCAGTGCCGGCAGCCAGGGGAAGGGAAGGCCTGTTGCATGAATCTCTTCGTACAGCAGGCCTCTAGTACATATAAAATAAGGAATGGGCTCAAAGGCTGGCACGCTTGAGAACAGGGAAGAGCCGATGTTTCTGTTTGAGTCAAGGCAGGAATAAGCCAATGTCTCAATTTGAAGGTGGTTAAGCAGGAGGAATTCTCTTACTTGGGGTAGGGCCATACTCTTTGTTCTATGAATGTCTTCAACTGATTGGATGAGGCCCACTCTCATTAAGGAAGGTAATCTGCTTTACTCAGCCTGTTTATTTAATCCCATCCAAAATCATCCTCACAGAAACACTCAGAAAAATGTTTGACCAAATGCCTGGGTACCTGGTTGCCTAGTCAAGTTGACAAATGAAATTAACCATCACAGGTAGGTATAAACCATGGTTGCTCAGAATTGAGAAGTTATGAGTCATAGTAGAAGAAAATTATATACTTTATTGGCTAAAGATATTAAAGTACACAAGCTAGGAATCATGTAACCAAGTTAACATAGAACATTTCTATATGAATTGAAATTTGCAAAGAGGTTTACTGAAGTTCTTAAAGTGATATAGCATACTAGCACTATTCACAGTCCTTTATACATAATTAATGTTTGTATATTTGACAGCTGGCAAGTGTGCTAAATGGTTAGAGCATTTGCTCACACACCTAAGGATCTCAGGTTTCTTTCCTGGTCAAGGGCAGGTACCTAGGTTGCAGGTTTGATACTCAGCCCTGGGCCCTGGTTGGGGCTCCTTCAGAAGGCAACCAATCCATGTGTCTCTCTCACATTGGTCTCTCTCTCTCTCTCTCTCTCTCTCTCTCTCTCTCATTCTCTCCCTGCTCCCTCCCTTGTACTCTCTTTTAAAAGCAAAGGAAAAATGTCCTTAGGTGATTCTTAATAAAATAATAATATTAATAACCTCTAGATATGGGGGTAGCTTTCATTGATAAAATTTAAACAATTCTTAAAAATTCAATTTCCTGACTTCCAAAATTAGTTTATTTTAAGCTACTAATTAGAATACAGTTTTAAAAGTTGTGCATGCATAATTTATTGGGATTTAGGGCATAGGCATACCAAATGCCTCATCTAGGATTTAATTATCAAAATCCTAATTACATATCTCCTTAGAAGATCAAGCAACTTATTTTATCTTATTAACAAAACAATGACTTGTGAATTACTGCTACATTAAACACAAATATGATGATACACATCCTGGTGTTCTTAATATATTTTGTTAAAGATAGCAGAAAAATTTAAAGACTATCTTATCTGTGATGTTTCAAAATGAGCTTGGGTCTTAATTTATATTTCAAGATTTTTAAACTTTATTTTGCATTAAATATATATCATTTTGCCCTTACACCATGGATTTTCTTTCTAACTAATAGATTTTGGATACAATTTTACATCTATTAATTTTTTTTCTGATCTGCCTGATGATAGGCGTGTTGATTAAGTGATACATTTGATCTCAGGTTTCCTGGTCCTAATGTTTAGGTCTCCCCAGATGAGAGCCTATGTTTTGGTTTGTATGTTTGTTTGTTTGTTTTTTAATGTAACACCAAAAGAACTGTTTAAAAGAATGAGGCTAGCAAATCAATATTAATAGCTTTCAGATATTTTTTTCCCTTCTAGGTTGGAATGCATACTTCTTGTTTGTTTGTGTATTTGTTTAATTCCAAGAATTCCTCACCCATGAGCTAGATGGACAAGGGTTCATATTAACAGTCCAGTGCTTCTGTCCTATGTGGGATTAGGCACGTTACTTATATCTGAAGTTGAAGCTCCTCATCTTTAGAGTGGAGGATAACCTAGCTATTTTTTTATGATTGTTTTCCGAAATTGATGCACACATGTATGAAGCATGTGGCACCATGACTAGAACACAAAAGTTGCTGAAAAATGCAATGTTTTCTTTTTTTCCTTCATCATCCTTTTGAAGCTGAGCTTGTCCCACTTGGCCCCTGATGAATCCCCAGATAGAGAACAGTACCTGGCTCATAGTAATTCAGTACAAGTTCATTAAATGAGTCCATCATGGCCATGGTGATGGGAGGGGAGCATCTACAATCCTGGAAAAGAAATTTTCTGTGGCTTATAAAACATTGCTTAATCCAAAGAACTGACAATCAGCTTTTCACATGAAAATAAGTTGATATGAAAGTTTGAAAATGTACATTTATTATCAAATTATTTGAAAGGATTGAAGATCCTTTATTGTCGCAGTGTTCTCTAATATGCCATATCAAGAATTTCTTTTTCCCCCCTTAGATTTGTGCTGAATGTCATTTTAACACACATTTCAATACTTTGAGGATGCTTTTATATTAGGACAAGGTAGTCACTAGCTTGGACTATGGTCACACTTAAAATATGATTTCTGTTCTATTACATCTGGACTATCCTAGGTCATGGAATAGGTAAAACCTGTCATTGTGTATTTAATGCCTATGAAATGCAGCATCATTAGTTATATACTTTTAGAGCAGCGGTTCTCAACCTGTGGGTCGTGACCCCTTTGGGGGTCGAACGACCCTTTCACAGGGGTCGCCTAAGACCATCGGAAAACACATATATAATTACGTATTGTTTTTGTGATTAATCACTATGCTTTAATTATGTTCAATTTATAACAATGAAATTGGGGGTCACCACAACATGAGGAACTGTATTAAAGGGTCTCGGCATTAGGAAGGTTGAGAACCACTGTTTTAGAAGAAGCAGGACAATCTCATGTATCAGTTCCACATTTAAAGAGGGGATAGGAAAGGGTTTTTGCTTGTTTGTTTTTGTCTTTGGGGTTGTTTATGCTACCACCTTTGATGTAGGAGTGATAGAACGTGTGGTTATGAGTTCAGTCTGCAAGCAAACAGACCTAAGTTCAAATCCTGACCATTCCATTTGATCTGTGTCTCTTTCTTAACCTCTGAAAGCTTCAGTTTCTTTATACATCGGGTGGAGATACCAGATGACCTGCTGTCTTCCATTGAGAAGATGATTGCAATAGCTGATCCACAACACATTTTAGCAAAGTGCAGGGCTCTTAGTACATCTCAGTAGTGGTGGTGGTTATCATTATCATCAACCGCATTATTACCACCAGTGCTATTATAATTATCAATAGGTAATTTTAAGTTATTTTGATTAAAGGGCACTGTCACATTTGTAATGCAGAATTTTCTGGGACTCAGGACCATCTTTCTCAGGCTAGGAAAAAAAATGCTTTTATAGCTATTAAGTGAGTCTGCTTTGTCCACTAAATAATTTTGTTATCCATACGTGTAAGCCACCATTGGGCCATGTGGGCTCTGCAAAGCACTTGAAATTTGAATGTCATCCTGTCTTAAGTGATTAGGGAACATACTAAGGAAAAATGAGACATAGCTTTCCTTTCATCCCAGGATGATGGCCCTGCTTAGACTAGAAGTTTCATGAGATCAGGGCTGTGTTTTGATCAAGATTGAACACCCAGGCAGCATTTGACATGTTATAAATTTTCCGTAAATGAGTGAACCAATGTCAAATTGAACAAATAATGTTCTAAATAATGTTTTCTTCCAGAAGTACTTCATTTAAAATTTTATTTTTAAAAATCAGAATTAACAGCAGATGTTTCCACATCTAGATTAAGCACACAGCGCAGGAAAAGCAATTCATATTAATTCATGAATGTATTTATTTGGTAATATAGTTCTCTCTATGCCAGGGATTGTACTAAGCATTGGGAAGACAAAGGTGGAAAAGACATTACCACCGCCTGTCTTCAATGAAGCTACAATCTCTGTTTGACAAGAAACCATAATTTTGGTTAAAGTGACAAGACAGTTATATATGTAATGTATAGGGATAATGAAGTTTATTTTTAGAAGCGCACTCGCAGTATTCAGCTTACACCTTCCTAAGTTAGTACTTGCGTGAGAACTAGTGTCTCCTGGAGCATTCCATCAATGTGACAGTAAGGTTTGTTGAAACGTAAGATTTGACATATTAACCTCACCTTTTTTTCCCTGATGAGTATAAATGTTCTGAAAGAAAATTATATTTCATTCACAGGAAGATTTTGGATATACTTTGCTTGGATTTTAAGAAAACATATAGTTGAAAAAACTTAACCTTTAATTAATATTTCCATTTATTCCTCTCCCAACTAACAGTGAAAGGAGTTTTTATTAATGCATTCACTGTTTTTTATGACTTTTTGCCCAGCTATATATGAAATGATTTTAAAGTGGACTAGTAAAATACCTTAAAAGATCTTGTCCCTCAGAAGATTTTATTAGGTAAAATTTAATTAGGTAAAATTTATTTTCTTTTTTTAAAATAAATATGTTTTCATTATTGTTTTGGAGAGAGAGAGGAAAGGAGAGATAGAAATATCATAGATTGGCTGCCTCCTGCAGGGCCCCTACTGGAGATCGAGCTCACACCCAGGCATGTGTCCTGATGGGGAATTGAACACGGTGACCTCTTGATTCCTGGGTTGACGCTCAACAGCGGGGCCACACAGACTGAGCAAAAATTGATTTTCATAATAAAGTGTTTATTTATTAAAAAATGAGAGTTTAGGGTTTTTATCCCTAAAGAAAAGTCATTAGTATATACTGCAAATCAGCAACATCCTTAGAAACGCTACTTCCTAAGGTCCAACAACTAGGGTTAGCTCCCTGTACTCTAAAGAGCCTTTCATTTGCTCTCGGATTTTATGCATATCCTTCTATCTTATGGTAGATATACTTTTCCAGGTATTGCCATGCCTGTTATAAACTGACACTGAGTATTATGGCTGACTTACTGCCCACTTTAAGGAAAACTTAGTGATCCCCAAAATACCGATTAAAAAAGTGCTTCCTAAATGTTTATCTGGAGCAACCTCAGGAAGTTAATAGGTCAATTCTGGTCATTGTGGACATGGTGGAAATGAGTTGTGTTAGTATTTGTTAGCCCATAAGTTTCTCTGGTAGATGGAGAGAACTAAAATCCCTCCCTGACAACAGTCTGATAATCTAACAAGGAAGTAGCTCTCCTTCATTAAGAATTATTCAAGGAAGCATTGGTCACCATTCATGTGTTCTCATACAACATTTTTATGCGAATGAACAGTTCAGAGTCAGTTTTGTTTGTTCTTTTTGAATATTATGAGTTATGAGAATTGCTGAGCTACTTGGAAATTACTAAGCCCGTCATATTTGTGGTCTTTTTTTAAAAAAAACAAACAAATTAAAAAACAAACCAACAACTCCTTCAAAGAACCAGGGGGATGGCAATCTCTTTTTCAGAGCACAAATATCATATTGTTATAGGAAAATATTCCCTTTATCATATGGGATAAAGTGGCAAGGGCCACTTTTGAAGCAACTTTTTTTCATTGACTATCTTGAGTTGAAGTTGGTAGAAACATTACAGGACTTATTGTTGAGGAGGTGACTTAAAATTCTTAATTTAGGCAAAAGCATCTGCAAATTAAGACTTCAGACATCAGCAGTGAGAAGATCCTCACAGTTCTACTCAGTTGGACAATTCTTCATTACACTGACAACTTAATTGGGTGTAAAAAAAATGGCAATTTAAAATCTAGGGCTTTAAGTGGGACAGCCTACCAATTTCAAAGCTAGTATTAAAAAAAAATCAGGAAGACACAGAGAAGGTACATCTTTAGTTCTCTAATTAGTTATTTTTTTCATTGAGTATGTTCTGTGCTGAAATTGCCCTATCAGATGTACCTTTTAATAATGAATTTTGCAAAATAGCCAGAGAAGAAATTAATTCATCCTTTTATGCATACATAGAGATATACATATAGACATGCCTATTTTATGAAAGTTTATTCACTTAGAGTTTTATTATTTCAATGTTTCAAGGACTCTATGTTTTTAATTTAAATGGTTTGGATTCTTATAATTAAAAGGATAAGATTAAAAAACAAAAGAATTAGTTTTTGTTGTTGTTGGTGGTGTTTTTTGTTGTTGTTGTTCTTTTAAATATTGCTTATCCCATGCGGGAAAGGTTTGGGTTTGAGTTCACCAGGATGCTATGGAGCAGGCATTAAAATATTTGTTGAAATAACATGTGAGTCCATTTTACAAGTTGGTATTGCTTAAGTGACATGTCCAAGGTGTACAACACCCTGGAAATTAGGAATAGACATAAATGACCTTTGTATTAGGTGTTGCATATCCACTTGATAAGCAGTCATCAGACATGTATCCAAAATGATATTGCAGTTCCTTCTACTACTGAGAAATATACAAATTTCAGCATCCTCTTAGATCATAGATGGGTGCTCCATACACTAGTCTCTGTCAGAGACACTGGGCAGGCATCTTCCTTCTACTCTTCCTCTTCTTTCATCTCCGTCTTCTTTCCACAAATATTTGGGGTAATTGTCATTAGTAGCCATCAATTTACTCTACATTTCACGTCTCACATAAATTTAATGAATTTCCACCTGGATATATATGTATTTCTTTTATTAAAAAGGGACCATTTAGAAAAAGGATTTTTAAAACTAATATTTTATATTAAAAGTTTTGGAAAGTAGAGTATGGTAGTGCTAATGTGGATGTTTGAATAAATGTGATTTTATATCCTGAAAGTCCCAAGTTAGATCATTGCCAACCATATCATTTCTAAATGAGGAAGGAGCTGTGTCTGTACCAGCTGAAGTTTTGGGTGAGTTTCAGATTTGCTGGGAAAGGTTGTCTCAGGAGGACTAATCACTCCAGCAAGATTAGCAGTACACCTAAATTATAAGTGTGCTTAACCACAGTCATTCAGAGATAAAAGAAATCTAAGAAAGAAACTGCTAGACCCTCTGTAATAACAACAGTCCTTATCTTTCAACTGGCTCTGTGTAGAAGATATACCTTGAAAGTTAGGGCATTTCTATTAGAGATGTTATACAAATCAGATTGTGAGTATGATAGAAACTATCCACAATCTTTTATGCTAAGAAATGGTGAATTCCTTTTCACATTTGCCATCATTATTTGCTCAGTATTCGTTAACCATAGGCCATGGTTTAGTATCTGTCTATGTTTATCATTCTTTATTCAGTCTTTCGCAGAATCTGAAGTAAGGCCCACTGTGTTCCGCTTTGAGATGCTTCATTCTTTAATAGCTAGCGTTAAAAGTCCACGAAGAGATGATGACTATCAAACTTAGGAGGCAAGGTGTTAAATATTAAGTATAAAACTGATGTAGACCACATATTTGCTGAAATTTTAGAAGTGGACTAGCTCATCTGACAGGTTAAAATTTGCAAAGTCTCCTGACATCTCAGCACTCCTGTAAGCTTGGTGGGGAGGACACTATTGTCTTTTTGACAAGTTCATTGGCCCATTGCAATTCGATTGATTTGTATTTATGGTCCAGCACCTCAGATAACCTTCATTTCTCACATAATTAGAAAGTCCAAATGTGATGTTGGATGGCAGAGAGGATTATATGATGCATCGATATTAGATCATTAGCTTTGAGTTTGATTAAATCTTTTTTTTAAAACATCAAGATTATTCTTCATAAATTTTTCTTTAAAGTTTGTGAAAATTGTGTGAACAGCAGAAAATTAATTGTTTTAAATGGTACAAAATCAGTCAAGGTTATTTTCCCTGTAGAGGATTGGTCATGACTGTGGCACAGACTAGCTAACATATATTGATATTTTAGTCTCTATCATGTATTGATTCCATTTTGAAAACTATTGGATAATCTCTAGAATGAGGTCAATGAACAAAAATTATTTCCCAATAAGAACCAATTTATTATTTGAGGAGAGCATTTTCCTTTCAAATTGATTTTTTAAAACGCCAGCTCAGTTTTTTCTAACTTTAAGTTATAATACAACTATTGCATAGAAGACAGGAAAAGCCACTGAGTGTATGTAGATGCCACAGATTTTGTGTGTTGGAAATTCACTTAAGGTGGTTTCAGTTTAATTAGACATTGTTACCCCTGAGGCTAGTTTTTTAGGTGCTGGGGACTAATGGTTATAAAAACATATAACTGAACTTTTAAAACAGAAGAGTGACACTTTTCCCAGAACACCATGAAAGGCCATTGTCTACGTCTAGGAGGATCAATGAAATGAAAATAGGCCTAATTTGGATAGCTTTTTCCATGTTTAAATAGCAGAGACAGCTTACTTTCCCAAAGTGAGCACACTTGATTTTGCATGAGTACTCAGTGTACTTACTTTGCCCTCCTAGAAAAATTTGGGCCATAAGGTTTAATTGCATGCTCATCAAGCAAACAGACTCGGAGGTATATTCTCTGAGCTGTGAGCTCCCACAGCTCCCATTAATGCTAATGGGAGTTACACGTGTGTATTGAGGAGAGAATAATATAGCCTTTGAAGTTGGAGTTACTAATTGAGTGCTTTCTTCAGCTGTGCTCAGCTTCAGTGGCTGAGCTGAGTTAGAGTGGTCTAAAATGTCATTCTCCAGAACATTATCAAAGCCGACTGGCAATGAAAGAGGCAGCTACAGAAAAAGTCTTTCTCTTCCCCCAAAGGGAGAAAGAATTAGCAGGCCAAACAAAAGGAGGACCAGAGAAGTCCAAAGAATAGATACTCCTTTCCTGTAAAGTGGCTCACGCTGGTTTAGTTCAGAAAGTAGGAAAGTAAGAGGTTTTTGGTTTTGTTGTTGTTATTGTTGTTTGTTTGTTTTTGAGGGGAGTTGCCTGTCCTGTGTGCATTCTTGTGAAGTATGAGTACTTCACAGAACTGAATATTGTGTAGCTCTGTTTTGCACTTTGGCCAACAGACAGGCAGAATACTTGTCCCTATGAGTGATTCGATGCATGTAGTGACATCCTAGATGCGCATGATCCAAAGATTCCTGGACACTTGTCCCTCCTCTTTTTTTAAAAAGAAATGTTTTATTGAATTTATTGGGGTGACATCAATTAATAAAATATAGGTTTCAAGTGTGCAATTCTATAATACATCATCTATATATTACATTGTGTGTTCATCACCCAACAAGTACCATATGATCTCTTATATGTGGAATCTAATGAACAAAATTAATGGAATAGAAACAGACTTATAGGTACAGAGAATAGACTGACAGCTGTCAGAAGGGAGTGGTTTGGGGCTTGGGTGAAAAAGGTCAAGGGATTAAGCAAAAAAACCAAACACACACACACACACACACACACACACACACACACACAAAAACCTGAAAAAGTAAAAACTCATAGACAGACAATAGTATAGTAATTACCAGAGGAAAAGGGGGTGGGGGAGTAGGAAGAGGGTGAAGGGGGATAGATGGTGATGGAAGGAGACTTGACATTCTTTTTCTTGCACGAACTCTTTGCAGTAGTTGCCTTTGTAAGGATATGAGAAAGGTGTAGAATTCTACATTGTAGGGACTACACAAACAAGAAATGGAGTTGACTTGCTACTAAAAAAAGTACTTAAGTGATTACCTTCTCTGTTAGACTTGATCCTCCTTATTGATGGGTTTCATATTTATGAATTCACCTATGTGATAACATTTTTGTAACTCCAAATCAATTCTATGGCACTTTCATGGTCATTTCACAGAGCAACAAAATAATGTGTCACCCAACACATATTCCCAGCTGAGGTCAAATAGGGCGACCAGTTCATGCAGTTGTTGTGATATGAGACTAAGGAGTTTAGAGCTTTGATCATCTTATGACTGGGTATAATTTTGTTCATAGAGACTTCCTGCCTGCATTCAGTGTGATAAGACACCACACAGATTAATAGTGGATGCAAGGCAGGACAAAGGTTGTGGCTATCTCAGTACAATGCCATTTCTACTTCTGGAAACCTAACTTAAATTGCATTTACTAATAATGGATTAATCATGTCATCTTTATGTCTAAAGGGAAGTATATTGCAGCTAATAATGCAGTATCAAAAAACTAAACAGAAGATTTTCATATTCTAGCTAATTGAATTTCAAATTTACCGAACTATGAAGGGCTTCGATTTTACTATGTTTTAGAGAAAAAAAAATTATGCAGGAATAACTATATTTATTCTTCTTTGAATAGGAACTGTTTCTGAGAAGATAGACTAAATTTATTCATTTAAGAAAGTTCTTGCAGAAAAGACAGTTGGGCTGAGAATATGGAAACATAATTGTTTTGGTCCCTCGGGGGCTTAAGAAAAATAACTAAACCAGTTATGAAGCTGGGGGTTGCCTCTGTGGACTGTCATGTAGAAGAGGGATTAGAATCATTATGTCTCAGCTGGGACAGCCCCATGAGGATTAGAGAGTGGCAAATTTTTGGTTTGGTCTGAAGAATTCTCAGGAATGATCTCACCTTCCTGAAATTTTCTGGGGGTGCTGGAGAAGCAGAAATTTCAAGCTTTGTGTAAAAAAATACGGCATAATGTGCTGGCCAGTGTGGTTCAGTTGGTTGGAGGATGGGGGTGGTGGGTTCAGTTCCAGATCAAGGCACATGCCGACGTCCCAGGTCCAGTCTCCAGTTGAGGTGTGCAGGAGGCAACTGATAGGTATTTCTCTCTCACATTGATCTTTCTCTTTCTCTCCCCCCGCCTCCTCTCTCTCGAATCAATAAAAAACTAAACATGTTCTCAGGTGAGGATTAGATAAAAAAAACTATAAATTTGGCATGCTGATGTTCAAGATTCTGTGATTCTATGATGCGTTAATATGACATTGTTTCCATTTGGATTTATTTGTTAAGAAATAAAAGAGTCAATGGAGGAATAATCTGTGAACTACAGCATTTCTTAGGATGGCTGAAGTGTTTTGTTCCCTTGCATGAAGGCATAACAGTGTGTTGTAATATTTACATGCTGAGAATTAGTATTAGGGATAGGACCAATACTTCTCTCTTCCTTCTCTCCTCTCCTTTCAGAAATAGATGAGGCCACTAAGATGAAAAAATGCAAATTATCCTTTTAAAACATTTGCTTTGCAACTTTGTCGTAATGTGTACATAATTTTTACTTTTGTTATTCATTCCCTTCCAAAGCCATGTGTGTTGAATACCTATCACATGTTGGATGTAATAGACTAAAACACCCCCTTATAATCACAAAGTGTAAGTAAAATGTAAGCTCTGTATTAATGGAAGAAATCTTAGGGTTCTACTACTGACAGAATATAAATGTGAACATTTGAAATCTTAGCTATTGATGTGAGAATAATAATCCTTCTCATGTTGTAAATTTTAATATCCAATATCAACATCTAATACTCTGTAGTAAGTTTTAACAATGTTATCGCTAATCATAGACTAGTTCATGATTTAGTCATTTATTTTAGTAATCATATTGGAGATAATTGTTAAACCATGCTAACAGTCTTTCATAGAAAATTATGTGAAATTTCTTTACATTTTAATTTGTTCCTTTCAATTTTGAAGCATACATGATTGATCCATAAATGCATTCTCTTTGAAAGTGTATAAAGCCTTATAGAACTAAAACAATGAAAGATGTTCTTCATCACCTCATTCCTGAGAGGTGGCAGTTTGCTGTAGAGCTTTCTGGATCTTTTTTAGTGTACTGCAGTTTAATAGCTATGGAACACATACATATGGGTTTATAGTTTTAAGCTCTTTTGCTTTAAACAGTGGGATTATTTTATATGCATTGAATGTTATACAGTTTGTCTTTATATTTATTGAATGATATCTTGTCTATGTTTTCCATATCAGGACATACAGATCTACTACTGTGAGGCTGCATTGTTTGCATTATAATTTTTCCCCTGTTCAAATAACTACTTTATTGTGACATGATTCATATGCAATGCATAATTTATTCCATTGTTAATGACTGTTTCATACAATCCTAAAGCAGAGCACACTACAAACATTCTTTTTAAAAAACTTCCTTATTGTTTAAAGTATTACAGATAACCCCTTTGTGTGTGTTTTTTCCATTGACCTCCTTCATCTCACACCCGCCCCTCCCAGACCTTCACCACTCTATTATAAACACTCTTAAGAGATACCTTTTGAATGCACAGGGTAGGTTGTTGTAGGATTGTCACCTAAAAGTAGATTTAGTTTCATTTAAACTAGTATCAGTCTGGTAGATTGTACATAGAGATTTACACAATGAAAACTGCTGTTTAAGGGTAATAACACCAGAAGTAATCTGAACTATAGTCTTTTGAAAATACTACTTCATCGCATAAATTACTTATTAATTGATATATTCTTGAAAAGTTATTTTAATGAATATTTTTCACATGTACCCAAGATTCACTTTAGACTTGCTGCCTGACATAACTTTTACCAGAACTTACTTTTTTTTTTAGTAATTTTCAGGAGTTATTTTTATAGACATTATGTAGACACTCCTAGCTGAGAAAGAGGAAAGACACACACATGCAACTAAAATTGACTTCTATAATAAGTCCTATTGCAACAGACACTTTAAGCATGGAAGAAACAGTCATTAAATACAACTTTTTAAAGCACCAGTGTCCACTTGGAGAGAGCTGCTGCCCCTTACATCAGTTGCTCCTACAAAAACAACACCAGGTAATGGACATAGAAACTCACACAGATACTTGAGAAACTGGAAGGTAATAATAGAGCTAATGCTAAACCTGTACAATTTTATAAATAAACTAGAGGCCCAGTGCACAAAATTGTGTGCGGGTAGGGTCCTTAGGCCTAGCCTGCGATCAGGGCCATCTTCTTCCCACTTGCCAATCCCCAGTCCCGCCCCCCCCCACCACCCACCTTGGTTCCCCGTTCGCCATCCAGAGATCAGAGCCTGCAGGCCCGGGGGAGGCACTGAAAGGTGGTCAGTGCACCTCTTAGCGACTGGTCAAGCAGTTGTTCTGGTCATTATTGCCGTTATGGCCACTGGGCTTTCATTATATTGGATTGGTACAGAGTTTAAATGCCCTGGTTTGCATAGTATCAAGGCTGTAGGACTCAGTTCAGACAATGTAATAGCAAAGGCAGGAAAGTACACACTTGGTTTTGGATTCAGGCCTACTGTCACTTGTCGAGTTGACCTGAATGAAGGGGGTGACTGTCCCATCCAGCAGCACCTCAGATACTGACACAGTGAAGATAAGGATTTCAGAAAATTATGCCACTGACTATCAGCATAATTGAACCAGGCTGTGATTTCCTTACAGAAACACATATCTTAGTAATGATTAATTTCTGACCCAGCCATGGGACAGACATGCAGTTGGCACAGGCTGGCTCTATACCTCTCGGCGATTTCCTCATTATCCCAGATGGGTGTCTGTAGGAAGAACTATAGCACAAGGACCTAACTGTGGCGCTTTTCTCAAACAGCAGTGACTGTTGAACTGTTTCTTGTAGACTTTCATGCACCCTGCCGAGGCAGTCTTGCCTGAGTTAGCCATTGTCTGTGGTAACCTGCCCAGAGTTGGTTAGTGGCTTCTATTGTGGACACAGAACTTAATCTTGTTTTCCTTCAAAGGTGAAATGCCTGGCCTGATGGCCTGAATGTGTGAACCTGCACTTTATTGTCGTGGTGAGAGAGTTCACAGGGAAAACAAACTTCCCTTCCTGGGTCTTACTGTGATCTGCAGCATGCAGGAGAGTAGAAGCAAATCCACCTGTTTCCTTCTAGAGAAAGGGTGAGAATAGTACCACTGTACTTGGGGGATCCCATCAGCCTCGCTGTGCCAGAGTTTTCCTCCTCTTGCACCTCAGTCAGCTGCCCTCCAGGCCTGTGTTCTTATTTTAGTCATCAGCCCCACCATGCTGCCACTCTGCTGTCCGGGTGGGAAGCCTTTGGGTTTCCCTTCACTTACTCATTTCTTACCTATGTGTTCTCACATTATGACTTACACAGTGACCCTAGTATTTTTTCATGTCTTTCCATTTTGCTACGGACACCTTAATTAAGCAGAGTTTTCATGTTCCTACTGTGGTAGCTTTTCAGATGCTCCATCCACAGTCTATCTCACGCCCTTCACCTATCCCTGATATTTCTACCAGATGTATCCTTTGCCCGTAGACTGTAATTCATATACTTAAACTTGGCATTTAAAAACATGTATAGTCATCAGTGTCCTTTGAGTTTATGTGGTAGAACATATAAAACTAAAACAATACAACATGAAATATAAATATTTTTGCTGGGTGAATTATATAAAGGAAATCTGTTTTATAAGGTATTTAAATACAGAAAGACTAGTTAACAATATTAAAACTGGTATTTTTTAAAAAATATATTTTATTGATTTTTTACAGAGAGGAAGGGATGAGGGATAGAGAGTTAGAAACATAGATCAGCTGCTTCCTGCACACCCCCTACTGGGGATGTGCCCGCAACCAAGGTACATGCCCTTGACCTGAATCAAACCTGGTACCCTTCAGTCTGCAGGCCAAGGCTCTATCCACTGAGCCAAACTGGTTAGGGCTAAAACTAGTTTTCTGAAAGTTATAGCATACTGTTGTTTCTGCTCTCTTTCTTTCCAACCTTGCCCTCTTCTGTGTTCCAGTAATCTACACATCTTCACCTCCTAGTGATTTCTTTATATATAGAAAAAAAAAGTGGCGATCCTGCCAATACATGTGGTAATTTTAAAAAATATTCTTAGTTGCTTGGACAGAGTTAGGCTAATTTAGCTTTGTGCTTGTTGTCTTTGAATTGAAAAATCAGCTTTTCCCCCTTTACTCTATAGGGGTTGTATTTTCATAAAGAAAAGTGTTTTTAGTTGTTAAAAAGTTAAGAATTAGATCGATTTTGCTTATTATATGAAATGTCATCTTTCATATGTCTTATTTCATCAGACATTTGAATGTGGTATATAATGAAGAATAAATCATGAAGTTAGATTGAAAGAGTCACATTTCAACTTTAAAATATAAAACCATCATGGATGTTAATGTGGAAAATTTTAATGTAATTACCTAACCGTAGAAAAATTTGCTTCCAGAATGGCAACAGTTGGCTTATAGAGTTAATTTTCTGGGGCTTGTTTTTACTTTTTCACTTCCTGTTTTATAGTTTAATGAAATAGTTATATGGAAAATTTTTAAAAAATGTCAGGAAATTAAAGCTCTTTAAAAAACCAAATAGAATAACACAGTAGAACTAGACTGAATGAAATCATGTCCATATGGTTAAAAATAATGAATGAAGCTGCACTCGTGTGCCAACGCAGTGAATTGCCACAGTGCTATTAAACTGAATATTTATGAGTAAATATTTTAAATGCCATTCTGTGAGCTTAACATACATAGCCACTTACATAACACATGGTGCTATTTTACTGTGCCTATAGAATGATTAAATTATCATTTGCCCAACAAAACTAAAAAGGGGAAAAGACCATCAGCCCTTGTCTTTAGCTTGGATCCTGACATCTGGAGGAGACCATCTGGTGAGGACAAGACACTAGACTGGGTGTCAGGATCCCATCCTAGAATCCATGCTCGATGTCAAAATGATGTTAACCAAAAACTCGGAACCTTTCACTCTTATCAGGTTTATTTCTTTTAAAGAATGAAGTTGATAATAATAGCCCCCATTTATTGAGCACTCACTATGTACCAAAAAGTTATCAAGTGCTTTACAAAAATATATCTTTTGCTTTTCACAGCAATCCTATGAAGTATTACCTCCGCTTAATAGATGGGAATTGAGGTTTAAAAAGTCCAATAACACCACCCTTGCTCCAAGTCTTTTAACCTGGGTGTTAGCATTTTAGAGACTTCTCAGGAGTTCTGGCCACTGACTAACTGCCCCTTCCCCCGCCTGTACCTACTGATGTTTGTACAACCAAAAACTCTATTTTGTGGTTTAAGGGAAATAAAATTGACTACTTTTTTTAAAAGTCCTATAGTCATACTACTACCACTACTAATAATAATAAGTAAAAATAGGCTTACAGCCCTAGCAGGTTTGACTCAGTGGATTGAAGGATCCTGAGTTCGACTCCAATCCAGGGCATGTACTGTATTGTAGGCTCAATCCCTGGCCTTGGTTGGGACTCTGTGCAGGAGGCAACCAAGTGATGTGTCTCTCTCATGGGGATATCTCTTTCTCTGTCTCTCCCCCTCCCTTCCACTCTCTCTCTTAAAAAAAAATTAGTGGAAAAATATCCTTGGGTGGGGATTAAGAAAACAGAACACACAAAAATAGGCTTACTAAAATGGTGCTACTATGCCAAAATGCTTATTGTTCTTATACTTACAAGCCACTTTATTCTACATATTAGCCTATTTAATCTCAATACAAGTCCTGCGGGGTATGTACAGAATTTTTTTCTCCACTTTTACTAATGAGGAACCTGAGTTACTGTGAGCTTTGGTAGCTCAGCTCATAATCAGAGCTTAATACGAAACTAAGCTTGTCTTATTCTACATTTGTATGTGAATTTTTGATGTAGGAACTATTTTGTAATGTTTGTCTATATTATTTGTGTAAGGAATAAATAGGTATGGTTTAAAAAGAGGGAAAACATCAAATGGTTAAGAGAAAAATATGACATTCAAGGGTCCTTCTATTTCCATGAATTATTGGTAAACCATTTATTATAGGATAATTTAGTACTCTCAATCTTAAACAATTCTTAGTAAAATAAAATAGAGTTAAATAGTGATGATCAATGTTGGATTATTTGTTGATTTGATGTTTCTATTTACTGTTACTCTTTATGTGCCTTGTTTTGTGAGGGAAGCTGCATTGCTCATGTTCTGTAGATATCAGCATCTATGCGTGCATTGAAAATCTACCTTTTTTCAGGCATTATGCAATGTGCTTGTTACATATTAGCTCGGTGTATTCCCATGAAAGTCCTGTCATATGGGCCATATTTTCCACAGTTTACGAATGCATAAATTAAGGTGAGATGAAATTCCCTACACCAGGAAGTATGGAGCAGAGCCTGACCTTGAAGAAACCCAGACTTCAGAGATCATACCCTTCTCCTTCACTATGTTCCTGACCTTTTTTTTAAGTGACCTACCAACCATGCAGGCCACTCAGCCAAGCATATGTGAAGTTATACAGTTCACATGGCTCATCCTTCTAGAACATCAACTTTACTCAGAGGTTTGGGGAGGGGGGCATTTTGTTAATATTAAAGTCAAAGTGGATTTATTAAGGAGATAAATGCAAAATTCTCATTCACCTTTAAGATGAGAGAAGATGTCATAAAAGTTTTGATGTTGTTTTGATGGTTACTTTGGTCTTTGTCTATAGATGTCCTTGGCCCTCTGAGTTTAGGGATGCCATGTGAAAAAACACAGAGAGTCCTCCTGTTCTGATTCCTTCATTGAGAAGTCACGTCGGAGTCTCACTAATATGTAAAATGACTCAGACATGATGGCTTGAACTGAATCTTTACCTTTGGGCCACTTATTCTTCCCCAATGTAGAGAAAAAAGACATGTGGCCCAACCTGAAGAAAAATGCCCATTAATGCCTCCAGAATTACAATAATCAAAGAGTAATTCTCTTTTTTCCTTTTTTATTCTTAGACATATTTTTAAAAATTCAATTTGTGTCAGTCATTTGCCATCACTAATCTAATGGGGATCACTGACCATTCACTAAACTCAGTGGAGATTTTCCTGTGTTTTGGCTAATTTGTTAGTGTGGACAGCTAATTCAGATACCAGATGCTGTGCAGTAGGGGAAGGTAAGCTGGAGGAAGATATAGCAGAGGCTAAGTCAGGGTCTCTGAGTGATTCTAGGTGACTGAGAATATGCGTGGCTTAAGGAGGAGTGTGTACTTATCTTGGTGACTAGATGGCCCTAACATTCAATGCAGTGATGCCTTGCTAAGAGGCATGACAGGGTTTGGAAATCTATCATGCTTCTCCTCCCCAAATTCCTAATTGGGAATGCCCAATTTCTCTTTTAGCATAAACAAAATACTTTGCTAAAATTTTATACTATGCAGTTTTTCATATATATTGATGATAGCTGAACTGGATAATTGGAATCTCCAAATTTCATTTGGGGGCTGGAATTATTTAGTTTAACTATTTGTATTGTCTAGATAAATAAGGTAATGGTAAGATCTTCACTTTATAATTGTGTAGATACATTCTATATGAGAGTCGAGAAATCTTGAAAAACAGTTTAGAGGCCCTACATCCTATTCTGAGCAGTCTGTGGAATTAAATAATAAAAACATTCTCCTGGGGCAGGTGATTGCAGTGCAATGTTAGGACTTGACATTCTATAACCTTAGATATTTGTATCCCAAGTGTGGTAGGAACTCACCATGTGAACTTAAATCAGGTTATAATTGATATTTGAGCATGCAGTAAAAATAATAGTTGTTTCACATAAAGTCAACCCCACAGTTCATCGAGATGAGCAGAAAAACCTCTAATTGGTGTGTCTGTTCAAGCAAAAAGTAAGGGCATGAGAGTTAAAGGCAACCAACATGCATTGATTGCATGTCGTGTACAAAGGCACTCTCCTAGATGTCTTGTGTACATTCTGAGTTCATCCTCACAGTAATCTCGAATGGTTGACATCATTCTTTTGTTTTTGAGGAGACAGGCTCCAGAGGCATAATAACTTACTGTGTCCAAAGTCTCACAGTAACGAGCAGATCTGGAATTGGAACCCCTGTTATCTGACTGTCACTTCTGTGTTTTCCAATGCTCTTCAGTGGAGCTCTTCCATTTTGTGAAATTAAAGGACCCATGTTCTTAGATCCAATGGTTTCAAGTCATGTCAATAGTTGTTTTGATGATGTTGAAAGTGGCTCTCAAATATTTTTCCTACTTCAGTCGAGTGAGCTCAAAGAGGAGGCAAAATTATGATAATGAAGTTAAATTCATAACCCATTAGACCTAAGCCGCTAGTTAATTCCAATTATGCTTAGCACTTTAGGCTTACATAAATATTAAATTGTCAGATTTAATAAACTTCATCTCTCATTCTTCCAACTTTATTGTTTTAAGGTCTGCTAAGGCATTTTACATTGATAAAAGGGTTTCTTACTGAACTAGTTGATAGAAGAGTTGATTTGTGGTACATGATTTGAGGAATATGGGCAGTTGAACATTTTGGGCAGGCTAGAGGTGATGTACAGTGGTTCAAATAATAGGTTTAAAAGATGGTAGTTTTGTTTTTCAAAAAACTTAGGAATTCAGAAACCAATTGCCATTGAGTCTTAATAAGTTGCTTAGCTAGCCACACCTCTTCCTCCTCTTCCTCCTCCTCTTCAGACTGGTCCTTAAAGGTCTATCCTTCGGGGCTCATACTATCATTTGTGTCCATATTTTAGGTAGGATATCACTTGCTTCCCTGGCCTCAGGGACCAAAATCTTGCTCCTTACTCCCTCCCCCCTAAACTGTTAAGAACTGAACTCATTTTCTCTCTCATTTCTTATATTTTCATCATAGTAATCTCACCACCATACTCCTAAAAACTTAACAGTATTGTTCCTTATTCCATAGAACTAAGCTTCTGTCAATTTTATCCCAGAAACTAGAGGTCCGGTGCATGAAATTCATGCACTGGGGGGGGGGGTGTCCCTCGCCCAGCCTGTACCCTCTCCAATCTGGGACCCATCGGGGGATGTCTGACCAGCAGTTGGACATCCCTCTCACAATCCGGGACTGCTGGCTCCTAACCGCTCACCTGCCTGTCTTCCTGATTGCCCCCTATCCACTTCTGCCTGCTAGCATGATCACCCCCTGCCAACTGCTCCCCTGCCGGCTTGATTAACACCTAACTGCTCCCCTGCCAGCCCAATCACCCCCAATTGCCCTCTCCTGCCAGCCTGGTCACCCCCAACTGCCCTCCCCTGCAGGCCTATTTGGTTCTGATTGGTTGGTTCCTATGCCAATCGGCGTCAAAAGCTCCACTTCCTAGGCAGCCATTGGCTCCTCACACTTCACCTGGATTTGGTTCTGATTGGTCGGTTTCTATGCCAGTCAGCGTCTCTGGGCCTATCAACAGGGCCTGATCAGAAAGGCGGGCTGATCAGCAGCCCCAGTGGAGGCTTGAAGAGAAATGGAGGCACGGCTGCTAGAGAGAAAGAGAGAGGCAAGTGCTGATCAACAGCTGCCACAGAGGCTATGGATCAGACCCTGCTTCTCTCTTCAGGCCTCTTTCCAGGCCTGATTCGCAGCCCCCTCAGCAGTCAGTGCTGGGTCACCACGCCTGCAGCCGCAGCAGTCAGTGCTGGGTCGCCTCGGCAACCCGGCGCTGACTGCAGGACTGACTTCTGGTTGGTTGAGCCTCTGGTTGTGACAGACCCAGAGTTTTTATATATTAGGATGTGTCTCTTTTCGTCATCCTACCTGTGGTGGACTTAACTAAGGCACTCATTATTGCTTTTGGAACCTTTGCAAAAGACCTTATCTGGTTTCTGCTTTGGCATCTGTTCATCTATTGCTAAGTTTGATATCATTCCACAGAGCCTATAGGATAACATTCACACTCCTTGGAATGACCAGAATCCCTCTGTATCCTCATCTCTGGCTACTATCATCTCATGAAAAGTACTTTATGCTCTTCTCAGACTAAAATCCTCTTCATTCTCTAGTGGCATGGTGTGCTTTCACCATTTGCTGCCTTAGCACAGTGCAATTTATTTCCCATCCTACCTTTCATCCTTTTATGTAGTTAATTAATATTTCTTCATTGAAAATCTGCCATCCCTCTGAAAAAGATCCAGAACATTTTTCTGTAGATGACTTCCCTGGCTATTTCCAATATCTGATCGTCCCTCTTGTGTTCCACCATGGCACTTTGTACTTTCCTCCCGTGGTTTTTTTAACCTCCTCTTACTTGTGCCGCCCCTGCTTTTTTGGGAGAATCTTGAGAGTAGAGACTATATTTTACTGGTTTTTGAGTTCCTTCCTTTATAACAGTACATTGTCAGTGCATTTTATTAATGACTGAATATTCTGAAAGTTGCATGAGGAAGAGAGCATAAGCTCAATGAAAGATTTCATTTTGGATGTTCTTAGTATTTTCAGGACAATCTAGTAAAGACTTAGATGCACATTGATGGAAAATAACTTCTAGTGCTAAACTCTTAAAGTCATAGCATATCATATATAATAAAGGCCTAATATGCAAAGTGTCCGGTCGACCAGTTGGCCATTCAACCAATCAAAGCATAATATGCTAATGATGTGCTAAGGCCACTCAATTGCTTGCTATGGTGTGCACTGACCACCAGGGGTCAGATGCTCTGACTGATAGGTTAGCTTGCTGCTGGGGTCTGGCCTATTGGGACTGAGTGAGATGGGCCAGACATGCCCTGGAGACCTCCCACAGTCCCTCCCCGGCTGGCCAACCTAGTGCACCGGTGGGGTCCCTTGCCTGGCCTGCACCCTCTCACAATCCAAAATCCCTTGGGGGATGTTGGGGAGCTGGTTTCGACCCGATCCCACAGGCCAGACCAAGGGACCCCACTGGTGCACAAATTCATGCACCAGGCCTCTAGTGTTATTATAAAGCTGTGATGGCGAACCTATGACATGCGTTTTTGGTTGATTTTTCTTTGTTAAATGGCATTTAAATATATAAAATAAATATCAAAAATATACGTCTTTGTTTTACTATGGTTGCAAATATCAAAAAATATCTATATGTGACATGGCACCAGATTTAAGTTAGGGTTTTCAAAATGCTGACACGCTGAGCCCAAAAGGTTCGCCATCACTGTTATAAAGAGCCAGAGAATCATGAAAGCACCCTTCACACTTACCGGTGATCACCCTTCTAATCGGTTAGGCTTTTCAATAAAGGGTTTCAGTATGATTTCAGTATGACTAAACTGAAATAATTGCATTGAGAAACCATGTTTAATCTTTTCTTTCTTCCAAAGTACTCAGAGTATTTCTAATCAATATATATTTATTGATCAATTATGTCAGTGGGCAGGATAGTTAGGACATGTACTTTATTTATGTTCATTTCTCTTATAAGTTACAACTATCATTGAATTTATATCTACATGGGATTAATCATCTAATTTCTTGCTGAAATTTGGTGACTGTATTTGACAGTATCTCCTTGACAATGTATGAAGTATTTAATTTAGGAAATGGGTTTTGGGGTTCTAAGTTTCTTCCCTCTTCCCTCTTTTTAGTTAGGTCCTGGGGAAAAATGTTCTCAAATTAGTGAGGAAGCAAACATAACTAAGAGGACATAGCTCTGGTGGTTCAAAGTAAATCATTTTGAAATAAAGAACTGGAGAAAGCTGTCTATAGGGACATTTGCCAGTCTTTCCACCCTCACCAAGGGTTTAAACTGCAATCTAAATACAGCATAATATCTAAGAAAAGGTAGATTTTTTCCTTCAATTATTTTTATTGCAATTACAATAAAATCCACCTTTAAATCTAGTTTAATCTAATAATTGTCTGAGTAGTTTCCCTGCTGATGTTTGCAAGAAGTAATGAATGATTTTACTAAGACTGAATTAAGCAACTTACAAGTGGTGAAACCTCCAAAGTCAATGCAATTTTATTAAAATCATTATTAGTTTCTTGTAAGGATTATAATACACTTTCCATGGAATACAAATCAGCTTGCAGGGAGTAGAATGCTATTTATAATTAAGCATGCTATTTTAAAGCTAAGAACTTACTAAGGCAGACTCAGGTTCTATATTTTGTTATAGTGTTGGTGGAATCTATCTTTCAGTGGCAGCAGTCTGAGGAAGAATAAGTAATTCAGTTATGGTTTTGACTAAAGAGAAATATGTTGAATGAATATATATAGATGCGTAGAGATAGAGATGTACTTAAGACTGTGATACAGATATAGATAAGTAAGCACACATCCATGAGAATGTGTACTAGTGTGTGTGTGTGTGTGTGTGTGATATATACATATATATGTGTATATATATATATATATATACACACACATATATAATGTATGCACATGCATTACATATTTTTCATAGTTTATACATGAGGCTGACTCTGAAAAAATATTAATGCAAATTAGTTCATGCATGTCAACAGTCTTTTCTATGTAAGGTTGTCTGTAGTGTCCAAACATATGGGAATATTATAGGAGAGGTTGAAGGGAGAATTATTTTGTTTATATGCCAGATAAAACATGCCAATTCCTGTTGTATATTTAACTTTAAAATATATACAAATTTATTTATATGTTATCTCTCAAGGAAGTTCAAGGAATTTATTATTTTATAAAAGGATGCTCTCTGGTATTCTCATTCCTGGTAAGTCTCATAGTAAGGTTATATCAGATAGCAAAAGTCATAAGCAAAGTGCAATAAAAAAGAAAAAAACAGCCCTAACTGGTTTGGCTCAGTGGATAGAGTGCCGGCCTGCAGACTGAAGGGTCCCAGGTTCGATTCCGGTCAAGGGCATGTACCTTGGTTGCGGGCACATCCCCAGGAGGGGGTGTTCAGGAGGCAGCTGATCGATGTTTCCCTCTCATCGATGTTTCTAACTCTCTATCCCTCTCCCATCCTCTCTGTAAAAAATAAATAAAACATATTAAAAAATAACAGCTAAAAGCCACATATGTCATATGTAGCTTAATTAACAACTCCTAAATTGATGTATTCTCATCAACTGTTTTGAATGTAAGAGTCACTTCCCTGCCTCCCCCATCTCCCATCTCCTCTGCTGTTCCAAATCTGTATTTAATTGTAAAGAAGAGGCACTCTCTCTGGCTTTTACAAACAAGACCTGAAGTCCCGAGAGTCTTAGACAAAGACGAAGCTGCAGGTCCCGGTTGCCTCGGGGTCTCTGTGCCTTTACAAATAGATCAAGTTCAAAACACTATGTGAAAACATGTTACCTGTTTCACATTTGGAATGACTGGCTTAATGGAAAGGGGAGAAGGCCCAGATTATTCACAAAAGACACTTGGCTTCCCGACTAGCCTTTCAACAGCTGATTGGGGATTGTGCCTCAAGGTGGGTGTAGAGAGAGTTCCTTTCATCTTCTGTTTCTCCTTGCTCTGAATCTTCAGCTGCACATTGAGTGTCAGTGACCAGGTGTAGAGCTGCAGGGCTGACACATGCTGAGCCTTCTCCTGCATGTATCACATGTGTCAGTATTGTTGGTATCTCTAATTCCTGTCCTCTCTTCACTGAGACCCCTTAAAAGTGGGTTTCGTGTCTTTTATCTCTAGATTCCTGCACCTGATACAATACTTGGCACAACAGGAGCTTGATACATATTTCTTGACTGATTGACCGAATTAATAAATAAATGATTTTTCTAAGGTTTCATTTTTCATCTCTGATAATATGTGCTTTTGATCATTCAGTTTAAGAATTATTGTGTTACAACACCATCAACCAACAGGGAGAACACGGTAGATTGGGCAAAACTAGTAAAAACCATACTGGTCCCATGTACCCAACTGGTGGGAAAATAGTACAGTTCAAGCAAGCTGAACTGTTCATGGAGTTTTAAGATGGGCCTATTACTTTGGAGTAATAATTGAACATGAATACTTGGGAAAATGCAAATAAGGTAGTAGTATTTCTTTTTTACACATCTCAAGTCTTTCTGTCTCTTGTTTTTTAATTGATTTTAGAGAGGGCAGAAGTGAGGGGGAGAGAGAAAAACATTGATGTAAGAGAGATACACCCAGCAGTTGCCTTCGTACATGCGCTGATCTTGGATCGAACCCGCAATCTAAGTATGTGCCCGACTGGGAGTAGAACCCATGACCTTCAGGTGCATGGGACATTGCTCCAGCCAACTGAGCCACACCAGCCAGGGCTCAAGTCTCTTGCCATTTTAGCGATATCAAAATACTAGTACATGAAAAATATTGTGATTTATTCTCAAAAACACACATTTGGTATGTTAAGTTTAAGAGCATAGTAGTTGATTCAAACACTAATTACACATTAAATTTAAATGTTATAGTTTTTGTTATAGAGTTCCAAAGCTGAGAAAATATACACAATTCAAAATATTTTGTGTTATGTGAATTTTATGTTTTCCAACCTTTTTCTTTTTTCCTCAAAGGAACAGAAGCCTACACCCAACTATTATTTTCTGTCTTTGCCTCCAGGTTTTAAAATGTCTAGACCTGGGATTAATAATTCCAGCTCTGCTCATAGATTGATAACTCAGTTTCTTTAACTCCTTGGAATGCGGCATTTCTCTGCGAAGGTCAGGCAGTTTGGTCTTCTTTGCAAAGGCTCTTCCAATGAAAGGTCCTCTTCCTCTCACTGTGGAGGGCCTTGTATGGTCGTCTGAAAAATGAGCTGGGCTGAATAAGGATGAGTTGGGGGAAGAATCGTGGGGTTCAAATGCATCATCTGATAGGAGCATGTTTCGAGCCAGTTTCCTAATGGTCAGGTGAAGAGACTGCTCTTTTATGCCGACCGATCATATTTTCCATCTTATAGTGTTTGCCAGTATTTTGACTTTTTCCAGAAATACTTCCTCATCGTAGAAAAATTGGAGGGTGTAGGAAAGTCTAAAGAGGAAAATAAAAATTATTCTGATCCTGTGACTCTGGGATAAGCATTATAAATGTGTTGGTGGATATTCTTCCAGACCTTTTTTTTTAAAATTAGAGTTTACATTCAGCATTTTTTGCAGAGTTGCAGGTGTACAGCACAGTGGTTAAACAGTCAGATATTTTACAGTGATTCCCCCCAATATTTCCAGTACCCACCTGGCACCATCAGGCTTTTTTCTATGTATGTTTGTATGTTTTAACCCTTCTCTGACAATTAAGGAGATAAAATGGTCTCTCTCTTCTTTATTCCCAAAAAGAGATGTCTTAAAATATGACTAAGAGTATCAGTAACACTGTCTCAAATATAAATGAACAGACAAATACAATGATTACTTTGAAGTAATTCATTGTACTAATAAAAAGTAAATTATTGGCAATTTTGTTCATTATGATGTGTCCCTTCTGTCTTTAAATAAGTTGACTCAGGAAAAATGGGTACATTTTTCTCTTATATAATCAAAAACATCTGGGGTAATGGATTATACTTGTCACAAGAGTTTAATGAAGAGTGAAAAGAATTATCTGAGTGTAGTTACCAACTCTGATTCTGTAGCTATGCCAAGCCACATAAGTCTTTGGCAATATAGGCAATGCTGTAGCTAGGATTCACACTGTCCAGGGCCATATTGGATAACACAGCTGAGCTGTTGGGAACATCAGTGAGCATGAAATTGCTATTGATTTAATGCCCAACAAAAAATGTTCTGAAATCTGAAATGTTTTTCTGAATGTAAACTTGAATGCATTTTTTAAAAAATTTTTTGTTATTTTCACTTTGTTTTAGTTTCTTCCCTAAATTTTTAACTTTAAATTATTTTTTAATATTGTATATATAAGTACAAAGTATGCTGAATTCTTTCTGGAAAAGGGGAATTTTCTTAAGAAATATATATATATAAAGAAGACCTAAAGTTGTGCAGGTATAGAGTGCGGGTATAGTAAATTTCTTTGAGTAAAGGTGAAAACATAAAACTTACAAAAAGAATAGGTAGAAAGTTAGATATTTGAACTTATTCTTATCTAGATATTTTACCTCCTTTCTCTCAGTTTTTGAGACTAAACTTGGATCCTTGTAAGCCATATTATTGACTGTTAACCAAAGTCTGGTCTTCTAGGGTTACATCTTGGAAAACAAAAAAATTACCACTTAACCCTTTACTTGGGAATAAATGAAAAGAAAAATTTGATAATGACAGCCATTTGTAATTTATGATTGTAGTTAACAAGTACACTTGCTTGTTCCTGTTACAATTGATTTCTTTGAGCAACTCGACCATATTTTCAGTATAATTAATAGGAGCCATAAATCTTTGCAAGCTGTTTCTGTTAACAGAAGAGTAATATAGGAACATGAGGTTTTAGGATGACATCCTGTTAGATATTTAGCTAAAATTTTCTTGCACCATTTAATAAATGTGCCAAATGGAGTCCACACACAGTATATTAAAAACTAAAGCTATCACAATTTTCCTTAGTTTCCCAATACTTGATGTAGTGAAGTCATACTTCCCCATAATAGTTATTATTTTATTTCTCTTTATTGGCTTAAATAGGAATTAGATAGTATAACATTACTTAGGTCTTTTAATCTAGATATTAGTAAATGTAGCTTATGTGTTTAAATTTCCTGATACATATACATAGTATCACAAGAGTTCATATATATATATATATATATATATATATATATATATATATGTAAAGTACGTTTTTTTAATTGAATTTTATTGATGAATGGGTATTGTTTCTAGAACTTGCCTTTTCTAAAGTGCTAAATAGCTCTTTCATTGAAAATCTTCTATTTTTCTTCTCAAAGATATGAACCTCAAATGTTTTAAGATAGGGTTTCACATCAATAAGAAATTGTGTAACTAGGCATTTATCAGTATACCATGGAAATAACAGTCTTCCTTCACAACATTGCTAAGATGTTTCCCTTTCAATTCTCTGAGGAATTAGGAGTTTATAAGTTAGACTTAATATAATTCTGAGAAGATATAGTAGCAATATCTACTATCTTGAAGTCTGGGACTTGCTCCTTACGACAAAGATGAGTTTATAATATACAGAGCCTGAATGCTCACCATCTCTAAATATCTGTGGTTCACACTGCTTCTCTAGGCATTAAATCCCAGTGGTCCAGGGAGACCACAGATATGTGTGAATTAATAGTTAAGCCTCTTCCATATCATGTTCTAAAATTTCCCATCTATAGTTCTCAGCAAAACTTGACCTCATGAAGGATAATTATCTCTCAGCAAGACCCTTTTTGACTCAGATGCTTTCAATTGAGCATTTGGTTTCTTGTATAATTTTCCAAACTTTTTGGGGGTATGATTATCCAAAGAAGCCTTCATCGGTGAGAGTCAGTAGACCTTCTCTTTGGCCATGACCTTCCTTCCCAGACTTGTCTTCTGCTACTTCTCTCGTTCTTCCTTTCCCACCAGCTATGTAAAAACAGCCTCAGTTTCCCAAATGCACTTCATTTATATATGACTCTAGGAAACTGCTTTGATATTTGTCTGTATTATACTTTTTTATTCTCTCTGCCAAACTACTACCCATCCTTCAAACTTCAACTCAAGTATTGCCACCTATTTTTTACTTTCTTTGGTAGAATTTATGTCTTCCTTCTTGTTGAAGCTGTACTTCTATATAATATCATGTTAAATCATAATTATGTGTTGTCATTGAGGCACTCACTAGGCCGAAATCTCCTAGTATAGTAACCTTTATTGTAAAGATACCATTTATCTTAGTATCATTACTCAGTATCCAGGCAATGCAACCTTTGTTGAGTGAATAAAGGAAAGACTTCAGAAAATCTGCTCGTTATGTAGCTGAGATACTTTGAAGAACAGTGAATCCAGGAGAGGAGTCAATATCTCTAGTGTGCACACCACTGGTGTTGAGTCTAATCAAGAGGACAATGTGCAATCCTTGCTATATCTACTCTACAGTTGAACAGCTATGCACATTCCCAGAGCTATCCAAGCAGTCACTCACCTAAGCGTCTTTTGTAGAAGCAATATGCACCATTGCTTATTATCACCGACACACAAGGATGGTTACAGTGATTTCAAAGCTCATTCTACTAAAGGAAGAAGGCTATTGCATGTGACCAAGTAGGTTTGTTAGGGGATTGTATTTGGGGGAGTAACTTTTGAGTTTGCATAGTTGTTTGAGAAGTTGAGCTTCCCGAAGAGCCTCGAAAGAGGGTATTGAATTTAACCGGAAGAGTTTAGCATGACTATAAAAGTCTATATGTTAATTATCTTGTATTTTTAATTATCACTATTTCTCTTATTTTTATTTATTTATTTATTTACTTATTTATTTATTTTGTTAATCCTTACCTGAGGATGTTTTTCCCATTGATTTTTTTTAGAGCCAGTGAGAAGAAGAGAGTAGGGGGAAAAAGAGACACCCATGTGTGAGAGACATAAATTGGCTGCCTCCTGCACATCTCCTACTGGGGATGTGCCCTCAACCCAGGTACATGCCCTTGACCGGAATCGAACCTGGGACCCTTCAGTCTTTATTTATTTACTTATTCATTTATTTTGTTAATCCTTACCCGAGGATGTTTTTCCCATTGATTTTTTTTAGAGCCAGTGAGAAGAAGAGAGTAGGGGGAAAAAGAGACACCCATGTGTGAGAGACATAAATTGGTTGCCTCCCATACCCACCTCGAGTGGGTCCAGGGAAGGAACCTGCAACCCAGGTAGTGCCCTTGATCAGAAATCAAACCCGACCCTTTAGTGTGAGGGTGGACGCCCTAACCACAGAACTATACCAGCCAGGGCTCAATGGATTCTTTTAAATTTGAATTTCTAAGTTAAAATCACTGTATTTCATACTGTTTTACTCTGTGTGTTTAATCTTAGAGTTGTTTTGATAAATATGTGATATTACAAGGCTGAATTTTGATGATTCTGTAAAATCAACAACCAGCTATCCAAAATTTGTTTCACGTCTGCCCAGAAATTTGTTATTTCAGCCGAGTCTCAACTGGAAGAGAATTGAACTTACTCTTATTAATGACCAACTACCTCCTCAGACTGCAGTCTGTAGAATTAGAATGTTTATATCGTGAATACAGAGTTCAAATTAAAATTTTGATTTAGAGTACATCCTATACCTGAACTGAAATTCTATGCCATGCCGTATAAAATAGGTTATTACAATTTGGTTTGCTCTCAATCTGTTCTTTAGAAATTCTTAAAATAATCTCCAGTTACATTACTTGGAAAAAATTCCAAACCCTCCCACTTTTTTCTCTTTTTTTTCTTCTATTTTCCATAAATTATTCTGTTTGACTTTGATTGCAATCAAGCAGTTACCTTTTGCAAATTAAAGCAGTCCTGCCCATAAAGAACCACCTTGGATCCTTGTATACAAGGCACTGAAGTCAAAATTAGCCTGAGCGAACTCTCCCGGCTGAGGAGTGGCAGTTGTGTTCTCATTTGAAGAAGCTCACCTGTCCACAAAGCAGTGGGCATATCGACTTTGATTATAGAGGCTGTGATGCCTAGGTCTTCATTCTTGCAACCTGTCTGTTGCCTTAAAAGGCAAAGGGAAATTATGGTTGCAGGTGGAATTCATGTTAGTAATCAGTTGACCCCAGGATAGTCCACGTCATCCAGGTGAGTCTAATGTGAGCACGTGGGACCTTTAATGTGAAGCCGAGAGTTAGTCACACTGATGCCGCGTGAGGAAGGTTCAGCTGCCCTTTGCTGGCTTTGGAGCTTGCAAGGAGCCGCAGACTAAGAGAAGTGGGCACTTTCTAGAATGGGGAAAAGGCAAGAAAGCAGTTTCTCCTCTGGAGCCTCAGGAAAGGAATGCAGCTCTGCCGGTGCCGTGGTTGAACCCAGCGAGGGCCATGTGGGACTTCCGGCGCCTGGGACAGTGAGTTGATACATTTTTGTTGTTGCTGGCAATTAATTACAGCGCCAAAAGAAAACTTAATTTTATCCAAATTATCTTACTGTTTGGTCTCCAATTTATTAAGTTCTGATGCAAATCTTGAGTAGTATTTCCTTACTTAGTATTCATGTGCCCTTGTGACCCCTGCTCTTACACTGAAGAAACATTTGCAGAGTCCTTGTGAGTAATTTGTTTGTTTGAAAGCATCCATTGAGTTCATGCCTAGTGCCAATCAGGGGGAAACACAGAAACTTTATTGGATTTGGGTCAGGGCGAGGTTAGGAAAAAGCAGCTACAGGCTTTCAAGGCCGAAATAAAATCTCTAGGAATAGAAAGATAGGAAAACTTTGTAAAAATGTCCATAAATGGAAAAGGCTAAAGCACGTAAAACTGCATACTACTACCCACACGCTGGTAAGTCAGCCGCACACCCATATTTTAGGCTATAGCACACACCCATAAATGTATTCTCCAGATAAAATACCCTGGGAGGCACGATCACCCTACTCCAAAACAAGTCATTACTGTTGCAAAAAGCCCATGCTTGTATCACTCTGCAGATCTCTTATGTTGTATTTTAATACTCTATCCCTTTTTAAAAAAAAAAACTTGAGCTATTTTCTAGCATAGCTTAGGGGAAGGCTATATCTGTTTCAGACACTTTGACCATCTGGTTTCTATTATGAGCCTTTATAAAATTAATTCCAGCTCACTCTGACTATAATATTTAAATACCCTTAAGTATGGCCGTATTCAGTTTGCAAAAATCAATGCTTTCAACTCCAGTAATCCTTTGTCACCAAAGGCCAGTCCTTACTCACTGACCATGTGAAAGCACGCAACTTCTATTGTTTCCAATGTGATTTCCTTCCAGGAACTTTCTCAACTTACATTTCCCAAATTCAAAACTCACATTTGAAATTGCAGCTAGCCTCCATGAGACTGCAACAACATTCACTGCCGTCTACAGAATGTTGTAACAGGTTGTGTGGGCACAGTTCAGGAATCAGGGGAATGTGTCACATCTCTCAATCAAACGGAAGCATGACTGCAGTGATTTCCGAGGTGGCAGACATGCCAAGGCATCTGAGTACCAGGATGCTATCCAAGGCAGGTTTCTGGGGAGGAACAACCCCTGCTGGGAACTCACTGTCTTTTACAGAAATTGGATTGTGTTCTGAACTCCATGTTCTTTTTTTTTTTTTTCATGTCACGAATAGCTTATGGTGACAGTAAATTCCTACTCCAAGCACACTCTTATTTTCAACTTTGTTAAGTCAGATAACTATAATTAGGTTGGAGGATTTTCATATTTTCTTCCATGCTTCTTATTTTTCTTGAGAGTACATTCCTAAGAAATTAGAAGACAGCTCAGAAAGTAACTGCAATTTATACTTTATCGTTTTTTTTCTATCCCAGGATTCATGAAAACACTTTTATCTACAGTAGTTTATTGCTTTAAATGTACAAGATGTGGACATTCATTGTTTATCAGTTAAACGTTGTGCTTATTCCAAAGGTAGAAGAGTATATGTATTTAGCTTCTGGAAAGCAGTTGTTTGGTTGGTGGGTTGGTTGGTTCATATAGCACAGCTGTTCCTTACCTTGTGAAGGTTAACCAATATAAATCCCTGTCAATATGATGTTTTTTCTCAATACATTCCTTTGTAGTTGGAATTCTTATTCTGGGTAATGTTGATTTCATACACTTATGTATCACTCAGAATTAAAGAAAACACCGTAGGCCAGTGGTCGGCAAACTCATTAGTCAACAGAGCCACATATCAACAGTACAATGATTGAAATTTCTTTTGCGAGCCAAATTTTTTAAACTTAAACTATATAGGTAGGTACATTGTTATTAACTTAATTAGGGTACTCCTAAGGCTTAGGAAGAGCCACATTCAAGGGGCCAAAGAGCCGCATGTGGCTCATGAGCCACAGTTTGCTGACCATGGCCCTAGGCCTCTCACTGGGAAAATCTGACTCAGTAGGTCTGAAATAGGGCCCAGGAATTGCTGTAACAGTCACCCAGGTGATTCTAATGAATAAGTACATTGCCTACAGACTGCTCTTCAATGGTGATTATAATTGCTTCTACTTGTTGATGAAAAAACAGGCAAAATATTAGTAACTTTCTATGGCCTCAGGCCAGTTAGAATCTGGTTTCATGTGTTCTTTTCATTGGTTGATGTCACATGGTGTGTGTGTGTGTATGTGTGGTTAAAGGAAGGTAATGACAATAGCTTTTTTCCTAGGTGTTTTCTCATACCTGTTTTTATCAAATGTAATGTGTATGGAATCTAAGTTATCATAGCACTAATTGTTACAGATTGATATATGAATATACTTTTTGCAGAGAACTTAAGCCCAGTGAGAAATTCATGGTAAAAACTTCCCTTTTCTACTGGTGTATCTTGTAGTGTTAGAAAATAGAACTTCCAAAACACAGTTTGGTTATTGCAGTTGCCAGGAGCTTAATATGACTGATACAAAGATATGTCAGCTGGTGCAGTTTCCTTCAAAACATAAAGGCTACAGCTGGCTTCTTATTTTTGTCCATTTTGAAGACACTGTGGCTAGCCTAATTTGTAGGGGCCCACTGGATCGTGCCTAATTGAGTTAATGAAGCTCTTCTGTAACCAGAACCCTAAAGGAAAATAAAAACACAGAATGAAATTTCAGAATGCAAATTAGCCCAGCCTTGCTGGCTTTCACTCTCACGGGTAGAAGACACAGTAAAAGAAAATCCTTAAATTAAGGCCAATTACCCCACATAGTCAAAGATCAGGTTTACCTAAAATTGTCACAGGGGAGCTGCCTGTGTTCTGGGGAGCATAGCCCAATCACTGGTAGATTGTTGGCACCTGACCCTGCCTGGGATGCAGAAAGCTATTACTCGCTGCTTAATTCTGGTGACTTGATTACTTCAAGTGTTTGTAGACATCTTTGAGGGTTTAGTTTTCATCTCATCAGTGAAAACATGTATATTGAAAATGATTTGCCTCAGTGGAGATTTAAATGTTTGGGTCTTTAAGTTTGGTCCCTTCCCACTAAGTCATTTGTTACTTTCTTATAACACACGTTTCGGATTTCTTGGTTATTTGGCAGCAAAGACCACATACAGCTTCCTAGGGCCATTGAGGTTAAGGTATTTCAGAACAAACAATGCCTTTATTTTTCTTTAGGGGTATCGGAGAACTTTTAGTCTATTAAACTTAATTTGATTTTACACCCCTCATTCAGTTTTCCGGGAAACTTTATGTGATTAGGAAACTATATGGAATGTGATAATAGAATGACTCTATTTTACTGGTTTTACTTAAATTATTTTAGTTATGTATTTTCATAGTTTATAAGTATGTTTAAAACCATGGTTAAAGCCAACGTAAATTTATTCTCTTCCTGGATATGGAAATGAAGTCAGTGAAAAATAGGAAAAAACCCTGGCATTACTATAAAGTCTGGTTTTATTTATTTTTTAATTGTTTAGAGGTGAACATAGTATCAGAATCTGTAGCTGTTTCCTGTGCTAACTTTTATTTTTGTAACTGGTCTCATAACCTGAAATAAAAATAAAGTGTGACCCTGGTCTCTTAATATGCTTTAGTCTTAATGTCTTTATGGGTAAAGTGAAGAGATTGGACAAGAGTACCTCTTTGAATTTTATGTCTATGAGTTTGTATTTTAAAAACTTGTGTTAATATAAAATATTGGCCCAACTGGTGTTGCTCAGTAGTTGAGGGTTGACCCATGAACCAGAAGGTCACAGTTCAATTTCTGGTCAGGGTACATGCCTGGGTTGTGGGCTCGATCCCCAATAGGGGGCATGCAAGAGGCAGCCGATCAATGATTTTCATCATTGGTGTTTCTATCTCTCCCTCTCCTTTCCTCTCTCTAAAAATCAATATAAACATGTCAGCAATCAAAACAGGACTGGGACACTTTCCTATTCAACATAGTAGTCCAATGGTTGGTTGCAGGATGTAACCAAAAGACATTGTTTATCGATAAGGATTCCTTTTCTCATTGATATTATGCAAATATAGTTAAATGAGTCTGTGTTTGTGTATGGAAAATACATTTGCCACCGGGGTACTGGTAAAAATAAACTTTACTTTCTAAAAATGAAATTAAGAAGGTACAGAAAATAACACAGTGGACAGAAATCTAGCAAATCCTTCTGTAGTGTCACACTTCAGAGTTAAAAAAACAACAAAGCGTTGTTGTTTATCCATTTTCTTCATTTTTTTTTCCTTCTCTCACCTCCCTCACCAGAGAAAAAAGTACCCTGATTTCAGTATATATTATATAGGTGAAAGTTTATATTCCTAAAGTATATAGTTATAGACACCATGAATAGTAGACAACATAGTTTTTCATGTTTATAGACTTTACATAAATTGGTATCATAACTTACTTAAATTGTATTTTTCCGCTTAGTTTCCACAGTGTTAATTTTTAAAAATTACAAAAAACAGGATTTAAATAACCCAATTTTATGTAAATATAAATATCACATTCGTAAAAAAAAATTATCCATGTTGAAACCTACCTAGATCATTGCTTTTTATTGCCTTTAAGTATTCTATTGAGTTAATAAATCATAGTTTAATAATCTATTTTTAAGTTAATGAGTACCTGGGTGGTATTTTGTTTCCAGTTCCAAACAGTGCTGTAATTGATATGTTCATATGTGTGTTTTTTCCTATGTAAGGGAGAAAGTCTCTGTCTCCAAAGACTGACCTATCAATTTATTGAATCATATAGTAATCTATAATAATAAAAGCATAATATGCTAATTAGACCAGATATCCTTCCAGACATCCTTCCGGACAACCTTCCAGATGAAGCCAGGGCTGTGAGGGAAACCCGGGTCCTGGGTGCCTGCTGGTGGCCGGAGGGAAGCCTCGGTGCCTGCCAGTGGCCGGAGGGAAGCCTGGGTCCCGGGTGCCAAACGAAAGCTGGTGCAGGCAGCCGGGGGAAGGAAGGCCTACTCTTACACAAATTTCATGCATCAGACCTCTAGTAAATAAATACATACATACAAAAGCCCATCAATTTTACCAGATAATGCCATATTTACCTCTAATAATTATCTCAATTTATATTCCTTCCAGTTATAAATAAGATTTATATTTTCTACATATCCTTGCCAAAATTTAGTTTTTCAGAATTTTAAATTTGCCAGTCTTATAGATATGAAAGGATATCTCATTGTTAATTTCTTTTTCCTGGTTTCTAATGAAGCCAAACAGTCTTCATTGGCTTATTCTTAATCTGTGTTTCATCTGTTTATGAATTGCCAGTAAATGCCCTTTATTATATCATTCTTCTCTTTTTTTTCATATCCATTGCTACTGGTAATGCTTTTACCTTGAACATTTGTTAAATTGCATATATTCTGTCTTAATGTCATCAGGACACATGTGTTAAAATAGAAATGCATTTCTCCATATCCAGTGACAGTCTTGTTGCAGATTTCTGGAAAAGCTTAGGAACTCTGTCGTACTTCCCCCAAACACTGGTACATGTTTTCTGACTGCCACATGGGAGTGACATTTAGTCACTTTGCTGCCTTTGCATGCCTCTTACGATGTACCAGTGGGGTGATGAGCAAACTATTTAGCATGGCCTTTCCCCCATTCACCCCAGCAACAGTTTTTTCCATCCTGAACACTGACCAGACTTACTACATATCTTCCTCTCAACACAGCGCTCCTTCCATTTAATTTTCTGGTCTTTCTTTCACCATCTGGAAGATCTTTCTTGTCTAGCACCATCCAACTCTTTGACACTCCTTTTTGAACCTTTTCTTACTTTCTTCAGCCTATCTCGTCATTGCCCTACTTTGATCTAATACATTTTAAAAAATACCTTATATTTCCTTAAAGTCCTGTGGTTTGCAACTATATATATTCTCCTTTGTTCACCTAGAATGTGAGTTCTTTCATGGCAGGAACTGTGGGTCTCTTGTCCTTTTGTTGCCAAGACTTATTAAAATGGTTGGCATGAACAGGTGATCAAAAAATGTCAGGATGAATTCATGTGAATGAACAATCCTTATTGCCACTTTTGTTGGACATATCTTGACACAGAGATTCTATGTCTGATATGGGGGGTATGTTTAGCAAAACTCCAACTTTGAAATTTTATACACATTACTTTCATTAATTTAGAAAAATATTTTATTGAGTATTATATCATAAGCATAGTGTTAACATAGACATAACATAAAAAGATGTTTGTGTATTATAAAGAATAATGCATGGAAAATATAAAATGCTCATTTCTGTAAAATAATTTTAAAAGCTATTATGTCATCGCTATAGCACTTTTCCTCTGGTTTCTTTGCCGTGGTTTATTAATCAATGTATTAAATGTTGAGGTAAATTTCCTCACAGACTGTAAGATATTTGGAACATGTAAACCCTAAGATCTACACACAGAAAGTGGCATCTGTGGGACGAGAACCTGGTCATACAGAGTATTACTCTTTCTAAGACCCTGTATTATGCCAGCACACGACATAGCACCCCACCTTGGATTCTAGTTAATTTCTCTTTGTTGAACAGTTTAAAACACTGCTGCAGCATAGGACCGTCTGTTTTTTCAAAGGGCAAAAGGAAGTGGAAATATATTACATTTTGCAAGGATCTGAGTTTGCATACATTTGGTCTCGTGTTTTCTAGTGTAGGGAGCATGTATGATACCTTAAAATTTATAATAGCATGAAATCAATAAACTGCAGTTCCACAAAATGTTGTTTAAAAACTTTAAATAGTGTGGGCACCTTCAGAATGTCTTAAGAGCTCAGCTGCCAAGTTTTAATGTGAATAACTTTGGAATAACATTTGGGTATCATTGGGTTGAGTGAAAATCTATGAAACTGAATTTTGTCAACTAATGAGATTTTGGTAATTCTAAGTAAAACTTAATTTTAGTAACGTAAAGATTTTTAAATCTTTAATACACTAATATTTTAAGAGTAAATGACATTTTATCTGAAAGGGTGGTGTGTTTTATTTCCTTGTCATAAGAGGAAATAAACAATTATGTCAGTATCAAATCACCATAAATTGTTTTAGGTATCCTGTTAAAAATGTTACTGATTGTGTACTTTATATCAATTTACTAAATAATTATTTATTGAGCATCACGTGTGTATCAGGCAAATTCACTTTCATTTTTCATATTACATAACTTGCAAATGAAATAAAAAAGGAGAAAAGTGATACTCCCCTATAATATCTCCCTTTAGTGTAATCTGTTTTAAATGATAATCCATATGTCATCTAAACAACTGCCCTGTCAGTAAAATGACTGTAATCCATTTACATAGTGTGACATGGTTCTTTAGAAATCATGTGGGCACTGTATGGAATACTTTCTACAGGTAAGCTCCCGTTCATTGGAAGTTTTTATTGCTTCCCTATTTCCTTTTTTTAAAACCTCCATCCTTTTCTTTTTCTTCTTGTTCCCTCCCTTTCTTCCTCCCCTCCTTTTCTTCCCTCTTTTTCCTCCCTTTTCTCTCTCTCCCTTCCTACCTCCCTTGCCTCTTCCCTAAGCATTGTGCAGCTTCTAAGAAATGTGTTGCATTGGGCATGCAGAGATGAAAATAAACCACCTCTGTCCTAAAACACTGTCCAGATATTTATAAATCCAGTTTAATAAGTGTATGAATTGAGATCAGCAACAGACAGACTATAAAATAGTAGGAGCATAAGATGCTGAGAAGGCCTGATTTTTAAAGGGCTGAAACGATGCAATTTGAAAATAATTCCTGTACTTTTCCTCAAAAATATTTAGCAAAGACGTATTACATGGTCAGTATTGAGTCATTATCACCTAGCAAGACACTATAAGTGGCACTTGGGATGGAGACTAGAGCACAAAGTGTAACTCTCAAGTCCTGATTTCAAACCCTGATAAAATCCCAGGATTAATTATCAGTATTTTTGCCCCTATATGCAATAAATGTTTACTGCATATTCAGAGGGAAGGAAAGTAGTGAAAACCATCCACACCATTTCAATTAGGTGTAGAGGCTGATATGGAAACACATAATCTCAACAGGACACGGATTCTCAAACAGCAGCATGCTTCAGAATTACCTGGAAGGCTTGTTAAAACAGATTGCTGGGTTTCATCTCTATAGTGTTTGATTCAGTAGGTCTGGGAATTTACATTTCTAGTAAGTTCCCAGTGATAGTGAGGCTGTGTTCTGGGACCATTTTTTACAACCATTGAAGCTGAGTGTAAGTAGAAAGACAAAGGTGTATCAAAAGCGCTTCCAGAATAGAAACAGCAGGTCCTCAATCCATTTGAAAAGTTAGGGGAAGTTTTTAAAAAGAAGTAACACTTGAGCTACGATTTGAAAGATCCCTCAGATTTCTCCACCCAGACAAAAGTTGTAGGTATTCCAGGCAGAGAGGGCATCTGCTAATGCAATATGGTTGATTCAGTGAACTGTAATGTAGCTCGTGTTCAGGGGTGCCAGTCATGTTGAAGAAAGGGAAAAATGGCAGCTGGAGAGGTTAAGGTAGCTTATGAAGGAAGATTTGAATCAGGAGAACCCTAGTAAAATATTTTGCTTTCCGAAAGCTGGCTCTGACTACAGTGTAGGGGAAGAATGTCAGTGATGGTGAACCTTTTGAGCTCAGCATGTCAGCATTTTGAAAAACCCTAACTTAACTCTGGTGCCGTGTCACATATAGAAATTTTTTGATATTTGTAACCATAGTAAAACAAAGACTTATATTTTTGATATTTATTTTATATATTTAAAAGCCATTTAACAAAGAAAATCAACCAAAAAAATGAGTTCGCGTGTCACCTCTGACACGCGTGTCATAGGTTCGCCATCACTGGTTTAGATGAATTCAGTAAGGAAGTTAAATAGGCAATACATTATAAGGGTTTGGACTATTTTAGTGATATTGAGGTTGAAGAGAAGAGAAATGGAGAGACTCAAAAGGACAATGCGGTACCATCTCACACCTGTCAGAATGGCTATCATCAACAAATCAACAAACCACAAGTACTGGCGAGGATGCGGAGAAAAAGGAACCCTAGTGCACTGCTGGTGTGAATGCAGATTGGTGCAGCCACTGTGGAGAACAGTGTGGAGTTTCCTCAAAAAAACTAAAAATGGAACTCCCATTTGACCCAGTGATCCCACTTCTAGGAATATATCCTAAGAAACTAGAAACACTGATCAGAAAGGATATATGCACCCCTATGTTCATAGCAGCACAATTCACCATAGCTAAGATTTGGAAACAGCCTAAGTGCCCATCAGCAGACGAGTGGATTAAAAAACTGTGGTACATCTACACAATGGAATACTACGCTGCAGTAAAAAAGAAGGAATTATTACTATTTGCAACAGCATGGATGGAACTGGAGAGCATTATGCTAAGTGAAATAAGCCAGTCAGAGAAAGATAAATACCACATGATCTCACTCATTTATGGAATAGAATGAACAACATAAACTGATGAACAAAAACAGATCCAGAGACAGAGAAGCATTGATCAGACCATCAAACCTCAGAGGGAAGGTAGGGGAGGGCGGGGGTAAGGGGGAAAGGTCAACCGAAGGACTTGTATGCATGCATATAAGCATAACCAATGGACACAGACACCAGGGGGGTGAGGGCATGAGTGGGGGGGTTGGGAGGGTAATGGGGGGATAAGGATACATATGTAATGCCTTAATAAATAAAGAAATTTTTAAAAGGTAGCATCAACAGCAATGGAGTGTGGCCATTAAGGAAGAAAAGTCACTGGAGGCACTTTCTGGATTGGTTTGTTGGAGGTGATGTATGTTGAGATGGAGCCTCCAGAGAACAGAATACATTTGTGGAGATTTAGTGGTGGGAAATCATTTATTTTGTGTTTCACTCTATGAATTATGCAATTAGAGATGTATAAGAAAGAGATAGGGACATAAATACATGAATTATTTTGTTGCTATATTAGCCTTTCTCTAGATTAGGGATGGGAAACATCCGGCCTGTGAAATCATTTGGTCTGGCCCTGCCAAGGCATTAGGGGTGAGTTAATTCAATGTTTGACCAAATATAGCAGGCTGATTTTTAAGTTGATAATTTTGTATGGCCCGAGAATGATGTTATAAATACCCAAATGGCCCTTGGCAGAAAAAAGGTCCCCGGTGCCTGAGGAGAGAGGTAGATATACTTAACACAATAATGTATACTTGTATCTGTCTAAACACAAAAACCGAAGCACACGTAACCCTAATTTAACTATTATGATCTCAAGCTATGTGTTTATTTTGACTTTACTATATTACTCAGGAAACAAGCAAACTCTGAAATTTTAGAGAACATTGGAAAAGACATAAGGTATAATAGGTAATCATTAAAAATTCAAACCATGGCCATAAAGCAATCATCATTTCCCCTACAAATAGCGGTATGAGTTCCTGTTGGAAGCTTGCCTGAAATGCAGAATTGTCATTTCAGTAAGTTGGAAATGGCACTCTAACGAAACTTAATGTGGTGTTGTTTATAGTTATTATAGGTATTGACATTATTTTTTACAAACATGATAGAATCAGGAATCCCTGCTGGTATTGCATGCCAACAGTTGGTTGAAAAGTGTGCACATTAATATTTAAGAGAAAAGCCTGCAATAATCTCCCAACATTTCAGGATTTGGTGTTAGAAGGATAGATAAATAATTTGTGCAAATATTATCTTCCTCGAAGCCACACGCATACTAAACACCAGCCATTACAACATTTGGAGATTTAAAAGCTGTTAGGGACATCTCATTTGTAAATGTAAGCTAGCCCGAGTCATTTCCCTGCAGCACCTTTTCTGTTTGACAGAGCTAACCTGAAGCTCAGCCCTGGGAGGAACCACTGCTGGCTGGACTTTGCACGGGGTTGGCACAGGGTAGTAGCCAATACAGTTTAGTTAATGCATTGACAACTTAGAATCACTGCATTTATTGCATCCATTTTCCACTTGTATTTGCAACTTAAACTCATTTTGAAAAACTGAACAGGTTCTTTTTTTCTTTCTGAATTACTCCTGAGCATAATGTGTGCCTACTTGTTTGACTTTCATGGAAATTTTGTGGACTTGAACACTTCATTAGAGAGAGAGAGACAGAGAGAGAGAGAGAGAGAGAGAGAGAGAGAGAGAGAGAGAGAGAGAGAGAGAGAGAGAGAGAGAGAGAGAGAGAGAAGGGAGAGAGAGAGAAAAAAAAGAGAAAGAGAAATAGAGAGAAAGAAAGAGAAGGAAGAGAATGAATCTCTTCTACGGCCACATTTTTAAAGAGACATCTGACCAGATTGACTTAATCTGGTAAAGGCAGTTGCGGTGGGATGCTGTTTAGCCTGTCATTTATTTTGAAGGATTAAGAGAGAATAGCAGAGAAAAGCCATTCACCATTATATATGAATGTGCATGTTGGCCACTCCATTTAGAACTATGTACTGAATTTGCTGTACTCTTAGAATTGAATAACTGCTTTTTGTATGAAGACTTGAGGTAAGGTGTTGGGAATGAGGAGAAAGTTTGGGGGCATTTCAAAACTTGAGTTTGTTTATTCTGAGAAATAAATGAACTAAATCCAATCAGGCCCTGCTTGAAGTACTGTATGAAAATTTATGATCATCTTTCCTTCCTCCCTGCTCTTCCTACCCCCCCCCCCCCCCACACACACACACACATGCAATCTGAGTTACCTTCAGGAAAAATCTAGCTCACTTGGTAAATGAAACATAGGGTATAAGCTCCAGCTTTAAAAACTTCATCCTATTAAATTTAAAGTCAGATCTACTTCTTCTCAATCTGAACCATAGAACCTGTATTCTCAGAGTGCACTGTCATTTCTGTAAACCCTTGGATGGCGTGTTTCCTGGTCACATCACTTTAATAAACTAGATGACCAGATTACCCCCAAGCCAAGATTGGATTCATTGGCTTTTTACTTGTCTTTATAGAATACCGATTTTCTAATTAACAAAGGTACTTCCTCTCTGGGGCATTCACATTCTTCTTTTTTAAGTTTAATTTTAAATCTGTGACTACTTATGGAAATCAGCATATCACTTAAGTTTTAAGTTTGGCATTCAGCAGTGAGTCATTCAAATGAGATTGGCAATTAATTGAGCAATTAATTGAGTTTTAATAGCTCCGGGGGAAGAAGAAAAGTCTGGCTAAAGATGAATATTCACTGAGTGGAGAAAAATGGAAAGAACCCACAGGAAACTGCCTTGAGCACTAAAGGTAACAACAAAATATCTGTGGTGTTTAAGAAAAATATTCTCTTTGAATAACAAGGTAGCCTTCCTTCAGCTATGTAAAAACATCGAGTATATTGAACATGTCCTAGGTGCTTTCAAAATGCTGAGATGATACTGCTTTCATGGTCATTTTACTATTTTATACCATTTGTTATTATTTTTAATTACTTATTCAATAATGTTGAGGTGGTTTTTAGGTCTGCCTAATTATTGTCATCATCAATTAAAATGTCCAGATAAATCTATTGGAGAGGATAATATTATAAGAGCTATAAAAGTAAACATGTCCAAATTGAAAATCTTTAATGTGATTTTATTTTGGAAATGTATTTTTTTGTGTTTTGTTTTTTTTGTTTTTTTTTTGAAAAGTGGTCCTCTTGATTGACAATGCCAATAGGGTATTCATTATTACAGTTTACTATCAATTATTCATACAGTATTTTGATGATAATGATTTTGGCAATTTAACCAGCAACTACCATTTTCTTTCATTCTTCTCTTGAGATCGATTGAGACAGGTTTCCATCAGGAAGACTAAAAGATGAGACTAAAGATGAATGGTATAGCATGTCCCTGGTCATGTCCCTGGGCATGTCACTCAATTAATTGCTACTAGGTGTGCACAGGTTAGAAAAATTATTTTCTGCCAATTTCAGGCATACATGAATTCTAAAATCATTCTGCTAGAATTGAAATATTACCAAAATGTAAATAATTTCTTTCATTCATATTTTAATCATAATAGTGAAGAGCAGTTACAAAATATTCTGCGTAGGTGAAAAAGGCAGAATTAATAGCCATGTTATTATAAAGCCTCCTATTAATGCTGCTTTCTTAAGTGGTACAAATTATGCACTACTTTTTTTATTGGTGAGGTAATTTTTATCGCTTCCATGTGACAGAGGAAATGGAACAAAAGCAATTTTCATGAAGGTTGGAGAAAGATGGTCCCTTATATTTCGAAGTTAGAAAAAATGCATTTAGTCTGGCATTTAGCCATTTTTAATATTATCTGGCTAATTGCCATGGACCAAGAGTGAACTAACTTTGAAGAGCGCCTGTGCCTCTGTAAGCTGTGATTCAGGGTCTTCCCAGCCTCCTAAAACAACTGAGCTTCCTCTTCATTCTGTGGATCTGCTATTTCTAGATTATTCTTATCTTCTCTGTCATTTATTTTCTTGCCTAAGTAGATTACATATACAACATAAATAAATATGCATATCTTTAGTAGCATGAATAGTTATCTGTTATCTTAAGTTACATAAGGCTGGAAAATAATTTCATACATAACTCTCGAATTTTGGAGCATATGTTAACCTGATAATAAAAAACCCAAGGGTATTGCAGCAGCAGCAGCAAAACAAATAAAAAACCCAGGACCAGCTACATAATTTTGAGAGTCTTTTCAAAATGACAATGTGGAGCACTTGTTCAAAATTTCTTTAAAAGTTAAAGGTGGAAATAGTAGAGCATTAAACCTTGCAGGGAGCCCTGTGTGACTGACTGCACAGGTTGTGCAAACCTGAAGCAAACCCTGAGTAACCAACTCATCGAAGAAATTTATTCTCACTAATGATAAAAATATGCAAATTATTGTTTCATTTCTATTCATTTGCAAAATAATTTTAAAATTAAGTTAGAGTTGAATTACATTTTAATATTTAAGTTTAACATTAAATTATCAGCATGTTAAAATGTCAGCTGCCTGTTGCCATCCATTCATGCACTCCTGTGGCCTTAGAAGTAGCAATACATAGCAAGAGGCATGAAATACTCATATCCTTTGAGTTGGTACTTCCAGTCCCAGGAGTGTAAATTACAGACATAATTCAAAAGATGCCAAAAGGTTCCTGAATAACAATCCTTAGTATAAGATTGTTATAATAGCAACAGATTCTAACCTAACTGTACTCAACTAGAATAATAAATTATGATCCTACATAATAAAGAGGTAATGTGCAAATTGACCATCACTCCAACACACAAGATGGCCTCCCCCATGTGGTCACAGATGGCTGGCAGGAGCGGGCAGTTGGGGCAATCAGGCCAGCAGGGAAGGGCAGTTAGGGGTGACCAGGATGGCAGGGGAGTGCAGTTAGGGGTGACCGGGCCTGCAGGGGAGGGCAGTTAGGGGCAATCGGGCCGGCAGGGGAGCAGTTAGGCGTCGATCAGGCTGGCAGGGGAGTGGTTAGGAGCAATCAGGCAGGCAGGCGGGCAAGCGGTTGGGAGCCAGCAGTCCTGGATTGTGAGAGGGACGTATGACTGCCCGTTTAGGCCACCGGGATTGGGACTAAACGGGCAGTCGGACATCCATCTAGGAGTTCTAGATTGGAGAGGGTGAAGGCTGTACTGAGGGACATACACACCCCATGCACGAATTTCGTGCATCAGGCCTCTAGTATACCAATAACTGTGAATATCAACCATGTTTTATAAAGCTTACTTTAAATAGTGTTGAGCTTTGGAATTGCTTATGATACATATAAAAATAGCATCATGTGGACATTATTCTGGTAAAAATGTGGAAATTATATGCAAAAGATGAAAACTTGTGTTAAATGGTGGATATGTTCCTTCATTGTCCTTTAAATATTTTTTCAATCCAGGGAGTGACACTTGTAATTCAAGTAGAGGCTTCCCTAGACTTCCTACTGGATTTTTCTCTTGCCTGTTTTCTAATGCCTCTAATGAGGATGATTCATGTACCTCTCTGAGCAGTTAGTTACTCCATTGCCTAATCCCCCTTGCAGAATTTTTTGTTATATCTAGTTTTAATTTCTTCCATTTTTAGCTTTAGACCATTATTCTTCATTTAAGCCTTTTATTACCATTTAAAATATTCTCATAGTTCTTAACAAATTCCTCATGATTGCTTTTTCCCTAAAAGAGGAGTTTGCCTGAAGTCATTCTGTATAAGTAAGTGCCCTGTGGCTGTTAGGGCATGAAGTCTCATCTCTTCAATGCTTTAAAATGCAAAGATCTCTACCCTCAGATTATAAACCTAGGACTCTTTATGTTAAGAGAATATCATAGCAGATTTGGGGGAGGGTTTAGTTTTGCTTTTTATTAGGTAGAAGAGACCTTGGAGATTCTCTCCTGACAAATAAAGAAACTGAAGCAAAACGTTTAAGTTACTGGTCAAAACCACACCTAATTTGTGGCTACTTCCATCCAGTGTTACTGACATCCAGAACTTGCCTATCATGTTGACTGAAAGAGCTCGTTGAATATTACCTGTACCTCTTTATAAATTATGTAGGAAAAGCATTTTGCATTGTAATGTCAAACTTAGCTGAGTTTTGGTTTTGATTTCTGTATAACCAAACAGAATATTTTTGTTTCCATCGACTTCAGTCCTTTCCTAATCTTATTCCTCCCTGTGCCATGTGATCAACCTGAAAAGAGTCCATGACCAAGATCTACCCCCAGAAACTTTCCTCTCGTGATGCTCTGGATGAGTTCTGGCTCTGTGTGGATAGAATCTTACCAGCGCATGCTCTCCGAGATAACGGGCAATTTCCTTAGAGTCCAGAGCAGTTTCCTTACACAGTTTCACAGAGTCCTGTGCTTCTCTATGGGAACAAATTACAACCATTACTGAGTTCCCCTTACAACAAAACAAAGTAAACAAAAGGGGAGAAAAAAAGGCCTTACACTATTTATCAAACACAGTTTTCTATTTTTCAAATACTGTTTTCTAACTCTCTAACTGAGATTTTTAGGCTAAATTACAATATGACTTTGCTGAACTGCCATTTTCCACCAAATAGGTAATACTCCTCAGCAAGATATGTAACACACACACACACACACACACACACACACACACACTGTTGGTTTTGAGTTGATTAACTCTTCAAGGTGCTGGTTTTCATATGTGTATATACAGATTCTATAAGCTAAGTCCTCATGGATGAGATTTATATGTCCTACAGGCCAGATATTAGAATTCCCTGTATTTTTTTTCTTAAGTTCTGCTTAGTTTGCTGACATTTTAGATGTCCGAAGTTCTTAAGTTCTGCTTAGTTTGCTGACATTTAGATGTCCGAAGTTGAATATTCCAGAAAGTGGAGTGTGGTTGTTTACCATAAAGCTTTTAAAAATGTTTTAAAACTGAATTTGAGGTGATATTGGTTCTCAGTGGGAACCAGCTCACTCTGCCTCTTCACTGGGACCTCAAACTCTCGGGCTTCCCTCAGGCGGAGTTACAGAGTGAGAGGGAGAGATGGTATTGGTAGGAACGCCTTAAAAGAGAAGTTTACTGACGACAAGAAAGCATAACGTGTTCAACTTCAGTGATAAACACCAAATGGGCTTATTGCTCGGGGTAAAAGTTGATGGATGGAATATGCCAGGGAGACCCGCGAGCGGGAGCACTCTCTGCATACCTGTGGGCGCGCTGCGGCCGCCTGGTGCTTTTATGCGGGAGCTCGGTGCTTTTATGTGTTAGCCTGTGGAGACGATTCCACTTGTGCAATGCTTCAGGAGTGTTTAAGTATAATGGGCTTTGTGCCTGCCTGGTCCGCACCCTGTAGAGCTCACTCAGCCCATTCAGCTTGAACTGCATTTTATCTCGCTCTTTATCCATTAATTCTCTTCTGACCTTGGGCATAAAATATATGTGCTCTTGATGCCGGGGCGCTTGGTGCAGACAAAGAGGAACAGCGTAACCTATCCATCACCATTATGAATGATGCAGCTTAAAACAAACACAGGTCAGAGACAGATATTTTAAGAGCGGATTTGTATCGATTCCATCACAACATTGAGCTAAAAGGAAAAGAACTGGGAGACTGTAAATGATGAAGCAAGTTTTGACAAATAGCCACCGTCACGCAAGTTGACTTAAGAATGTGCCTCACGGGCAGTCATTGGTAAGAAAACAAAATTTGTTATTGTTATTAAAATCCACCGCCCTTCAACGTATTTATTATCATTGTTTGCACAGCAGGTTGAGCGTGAGTGTTTTCGCTTTGTCAGTGTCTCTGACGGGCTCCTGAAAGCTTTTTTGTTACAAGAAACCCCAGAGCTTATTAGATCCCTTAATCTTTATTAAGTTGTTGCTTTTGAAATATGTAAACTGCCCTTTAACCGTAGGAGGTGGGTATTTGTTTTGCAATTTGGTTTTGAGCACATCTGTTCGAGATTTTGAAAGTGTTTGTGTTATGGCAACCAGCATGTTATTGAAGCCTAATAAATTATGACTAGTGTGTTTATGATCACCATTACCGTTAATAATCTCAATTGGCATATAAAGAGTCCCACTATTTAGTAGTCACATATATCATCACGTTATGTGGTCTTAACCCACTTTCTCAGTCGTTGAGGTTCTAATGGACTGGATGTCTACTGTGGGGATAGTGGTCCTGGCTCTTACAAGAGACCCCACGACTGAGGATAATGTTTATTCATGTTACTATGGTTGCGCTTCAGCTACAACTTCATCCCCCCCACCCTCCTAGCAATTCACTGTTTTCCATACCCAAATGTTACGTTGAAATGACAGCAGATAGCTAGAGAATAGATGCTGAAAGAAATGGAAAACACATCAGGTATCATGTGTCCTTTTGAAACTTCGGAAAGGACAGAAGAAAAATACACGTTTTCTGAGTGGTGGAATAGTCCTTAATGTAAGTTTATTTTCTTGACATTGAAACATGGCTTGATGAAATATTTTGTAATTTAACAGAATGAACTGTTGTTTCTTTGAAATTGACAATAACTTTTAATAGTGTTCTGCTGATGGTATCACCTACTCCTGTCAGAATTATGGTGACAAATTATGCATACCAGACATTGTTTCATTTGTATATTTAATGTGACGTAAAGCTCACAACTACATATTTATTTAGTCGGCACTTTTTAATGCAAAACTCAATCTCAGTCTCTTCAGGAGCACGATCCGCTGGTCTCAGTGGTCACATTTTCAGGATCCCACAGACTCTCCGTCTGAATTATTGGGTTGTTATGACGGTTCTAAGAAGTAAGTTACCTTTTTCCAGGTTTCTTTTCATTCATTTCCAGGTAAGCTAAGTCATGAAAACTGGGAAACACTGGACTGGAAGCCAATACATCCTGGGATTGATCTGCCATTGGCCACAGAGGAGACATTCTCTGCTTTCAGTTTCCTTACCAAGAAAACGCAGGGTTGAACCAAATCACTTCTCCATCCCTTCCTTCCTTCTTCTCTTTTTCCTTTCCCTCTCCATCTTCCGCTTGCACATAAAAAATGACCACCCTGGGTTTTTTGAGAATTAAGCACGAATGTCTGAAAAGGGCCTAGCACAGTATTGGGAATGTAACAACTGCTTTAAAAATGATAGCCACTCTTCCTTCATTTTTCTTTATTTCTTCCCCTCCCATCCATGTATTTTCCAATCAGGACTCCCATACTTGAGGTGCCATTATGTGCAAAGAAGGCACAGGGTCAAGTGCACTATGAATTGTTTGCAAAACCTCTCCTGAATTTGTACAGATTCTGGCATAGGGGGAAGAAAACACTATATACAGATTAACTTTTTAAAGTTACATTTCTTATAATAACTAATTGGACAACACTATTATGGGCCTAAAAGGTAATAATCTGAAATCATTTTCTTTAATACTGATTAATTAAATTTTGTTCATAGACTTAAATTATATCCATAGGGCTCAGTGTTGACAAAAATCAATTTATTTTAGTTGGTTTGCTTACATCTTATTCCTATTAAAATTAAGGTCAAAGACTGACTTAATTAGATCAATATCACTTCTTATCAGTAAGCACAAAGTTTCTTGTATGGTGGTAGTAGTACATCTATTTTTTGAATACCTACTAATGAAAGACAAAAAAGCAAAACCAATCTAAATGCATTATTAAGTAAAATCCTCTCATAACTAAAATTTCATCGTGTATTTTTTTAAAAGAAAAATGACTTTTTTTAAGAGCCACAAATATTTGCTTATTTTTTAAAAGAAAAAGCTGTACACCAGTAACAGTAATAAAATGTGAGTAGAGTGGGCTTCATTTTAAGGTGAGATGCGGGTGTATAAGTCAAAGCCAGAGAATGTCAAGAAGGAGAGCTGTTTGTAACTGTGGTGAAAAGATGGATGACAGTCTAGACAGCATCGTGGTCAAAGCGCCATAGTCACCTACTTACGATATTGAGAGGCTGGGAGATGAGTGATCTGTTCCCACACAGGTTGAAATCCGGATCCAGGAAGGGGTTCCAGATCCTTGGGTGGAGACATGTGGGCCTTCTGTCTGTTCCTTCTTTTCCCTACTGGGAACATGTAACACACGTAACTCCTGGGGGGCTTCAACCTCACAGAGTGGCTTCTGTGGCCACTGGGGAGTCCCTTTCAGAAATACTTGAAGACACAGGGTGCTAGTGTAGTGCGAAGCTGCTTGGTAGGCCGTCTTATGCAAGTGGTGGCTTAAGAATCTGTCAGGGATATGACAAAAAGAAACAGCCAAACAGGAAGATGGGAAATGTTACTGTCTTAATCTCAAATCATATGTGTGAATGTTGAACCCTCTGGGTTTGTATATAATAGATGGCTGATCTGACTTTATACGTTTGGTTTCTAAAAGAATATTACAAAGTCACTAAAATGCATTACAACCATATTTTTTATATTCTTTATGTTTACTAACTATTCAATTAGAGACGATAATTTGTTCTTATAGGAGGTCTGTGTTATTTTTTTTTCATTTTCATCTTAATTGTATGAACTATATTGACCTATTTCTTATCATTGTGTCCGTATTTTGATTTCACTGTTTTTGCTCATTTTTATAAAATAATAAGGGCAAAATGTAATAAAAGACTCCAATGATTGCACATAGACTATTCTACAAAGAAGAGCTGGTCTGTAGGCAGCATTACAGTTTCCCAGTCTGGGACTCTGGATATAAGAAAATGTTCAAATAGTCTGTTTTGTCAATTTTATCTTGAATTTATAATTCAAGTAAAACAATTAGAATGTTTCCAATCAGTATTATTTGGTGTTTTTTTTCTTTTTGTTTTATAAACTAACGACTTCCTGATGTAAAAAATAAGCAAACTTTCCTTGACAAAGAAGATGTGTAAGATCTTTTTAGGGAACTCTTTTAAGCATTGAGAGCTTTAAAGTCTCTCAAGGTTATTATGTGACTGCTCAGTTTTGATATATCAAAAAGAGTGAAGCAGCCCAATTGTAAGGTGTGAGTCTTCTTAATTTTTATGCTTTGAAAATTTAGTTACCACTAGATGAAGGGACTGTAGACTCACCAATGCTTGTGGGGAAGGGAGAGGTGTGATAATTGGAAGGCTCATTCCCCCCCACACCCCCACCCCAGTTTTTATAGAAAGTTCTCTCAGATATTCCTTAAAAAGAAAAAGAGCTTTTCAAAGGGGGAGATGAGTTAAAATCTTGTCATTGCCTGTCTACAGCAGAGGAGTACAAGAGTGTTCATCTTACCCTTAATTTCTACAGGTTCATAATTCTAAATAGCTTGGAGGGTAACCGACAGTGTCATAGGATTTGGGGGACAGTGGGCTTTCTTCTGCAAAATATTGGTCTTGATGCCTGTAATGTCACTGTCATCGCTCTTCCTCCTGCAAGTTTTGAGGCTTGAAGAGATAGCAGCTCCGGGGCGGAGGGATCGCAAGGCCTTGCTAGGGAATATCTGAAGATTAGTTTCGCTGAAACGGATTAAACAAACTCTCCAGATTGAAGAGAGGTGTTTTTGGTCTTGGAGAGGAGACCTCTGGAAGCAGAGAGGGAAGTTTCTAGTGGGAAATGTAAAATGTTGCCAAATCATTATTTTGTCTAGGGTCAAATATGTTTCTGAATTTAAGCTTGGGAAACATTTTCTATGAAATAGAAATGGTGTCAGTGTTTGTACTGCTGCATCTGAAGTATTGGCTTTGTGCTAGTAACATACAAAAGTCAACAGGAGGCAACCGTTTCCATCCTATTTTCCTTTGGCCGCACATGGAATTTAAAAGATACACATTTACAGAAGCTTCCTAAAATATTAACATTTCCTCTGACTTCTATGGAAAATAGAGCCTGGTACATGTCTCTAAAAGAAAATACTTGGGGGAAAACTCAGGTTTCTATTAGAAGTTTTTATTTGGCTTTTGATGCAAGGGTCATTGGAATTAGTGGTTATAATCAGGTTAGAATAATCTAGGAACCTAATAGCAGTCTAGAAAAAAAAATCACATGTACCTGAGATGCATAGCCCTGACCTTTCTCTCCCTCTGCTCAAGCTGAGAATCAGTCTGGTGTGTTCTCTTATTTGTGTTTTACCAAAGGTTAAGAATCAGCTTTTCCAAACCACTCGGTTCAAAATCTGTTTAACCCAGATGTCCCCGGCAGTCTAAGTACCAGTTTTTTCATAGGTGATTTAGGAGTGATAGGAACAAAAGTTTCAAAGAGCCCTAGCCAGTTTAGTTCAGTGGATAGAGTGCCGGCCTGCGGATTGATGGGTCCTGGGTTCCATTCCGGTCAAGGGCACATGCCCGGGTTTCCGGCTTGATCCCCAGTGGGGAGCGTGCAGGAGGCAGCCAATCAGTGATTCTCTCTCATCATTGATATTTCTCTCACTCTCTCCTTCCCCCTTCCTCTCTGAAATCAATAAAAATACATTAAAAAACAAAACAAAAATAAAACAACAACTACAAAAAAAGAAACAAAAAGCAAAGAGATGAAGGCCAAGCCTTTGCTGTTGATAGATAATGTTCAGGATGCTGCCACATTGCCTGGAAGCCACTGTTAGCAGGGAGGGATGGAGGCATCTTCCATCTTACTCAGGAAATTCATGGTCCTAGTGTAATGTCTTTGAGATTTTTCAGACCCAAGTATTAACTCCCCCTGAGGTTGATAAATGGCAATAACTATGATGTAGCACCTCCACAATGTGCAGAGCACTTGCATGGGAAAGGTGTTGCTGATAAAACAAAAGCCTATTGATTTTAAAATTATTAGTGATTCAGTTACAGTATTTTGAAAATAACATGTTCCTGTTTCAATTTCAAAGGATTGCCTATAACCCTCAGCTGCTCAGACATCTAAGGGGAATTCATTAAAAAGGTTGACAGTGGGTTTTGTTAAGTTTCCATGAAACAAAAGTCTCATTTCTAAGTATCTATTCACAGTGATGACTGCTTAATACCTTAGCCTTTAGAAATGATCAATTCAATCATTCACTTGTTCATTTATTCATTCATTCATTTTAAAATGTCATATTGTACTAGAAAGTATCCTGTGTTTAGAATCCAAAGATTCATGCCTATATCCTGATTCCATGAATAAATGTTTGTAACTTAGCTTGTTGATTACTCTTTCTAAAAGAGGGAAGTTGCATTAAAAAAAAACACTATGGTTTTTCTTGTATTATTGAACATTGAAGCAGCACATCTCTTTAATAGTGCAGCTTTGAAAGATGATGTTTGTAAAGATTATTTAGCAAAATGAAAAATTCTATAATAATAAAAAAGAACACATGAAATATTATAAATATCTCAATTTACAACTATGCTAAATATGTATCAGGAAAAAAAATCCATGTTTTCTTCCAGCCTAAATGTGGTATGGTTCATTTGTTGATCAGGCATTTTGAATGCATACTATATACCAAAAATATTGAATTGGGAATTTCTGACCTCATAGAGCTCACATAGTCTAATACAGGAGATATCACGTTAATACAAATAATTTTATTTATTCATAAGATATTTAGCAGCCGCTATGATGTTGAGACCTAGTAAAGCATGAGAAATACCATAATGATGAAAGTGCATTTCCTCTCCTCAAGGGACTCAGTTCAGTGGGTGACACTGTTTTCCCAGATAACAGTAGCATCTGGAGTGAAGATGTGCGTCTAGTGTTAGGGAAGCATGTGGGTGGGCACCTGACTCAGCTGGTACTAGAGAGGAGGAGGAAGTCAGGGAATATTTCTTTCTTTCTTTCTTTCTTTTTGAAAGTGACTCCCTAGCTGGATCTTCAAAGAATATTTGTATGAAGAGAGGGAACACGGTTGTGAGCTAGTGATGATATTCAAGGCAGAAGGAATAGAATGAATGAAGAGTAAGAGCAGCGTAGGCAGAAGAAATCATCATGAATTCACGATGAAACACATCTGCTTTTGCTTCCTGTGTGTGTGTTTTTGCAGTAGGTTTATTTTTTTTTACTCCATGTGAAACAGTCTTTAAAAACTACTCATAAAATATTGGATCATTCAGAAAAGGGAGAAGTGTCAGCTATGATAAACAGAGAAGACTTATTGGAGAAGGTAGTGTTTGAAAGCAGTGGTTCTATAGAGTGTAAATGAAGGGAGACGTGGAAACATACTTTGAGAAAGAACAGTCCAGGTAATGAGAAGACTCGAGGCAGGAAGGATGCTTTTATGAGGAGCAGCACCCAGAAGGGGGATGACCGGAACCGTCCACCCCAAAGTGCTGAGGCTGAGACTTACACTACCTTAACATTTGGCCATCGGGGTCCCTTCTTTGGAATTTTCAACCGGAAGGGACTGGAACTATGTTTCATAATCACTTTCCCTCTGAAAATGTGTAATTTCTAGGCAGTTCACATTGCATGCAATCCCACCCTCCATCCCCTTTTACTTGTCAATAGATGCTGAGTACTGTGCTTGGTGCTAAGCAGCCAAGGATGAATTGACAGCCCCTGCCCTCAGGGAGCTTCCCTAAGTCAGACCCACTGATGGTCTGCTCAGATCTGTTCCTAAGACCTTGTCTTGCTCAGACATGGAAATGTGGCTACGTTGAGCTCTCATGAGGGGAAACGTGTGTCCTTCATTGAATGTTTTTTTAGTGGGGAAACATGAAAATACTAGGGTTTGATTTTCAGCTTTTGATCGTCAAACAGCAAGATAAGGCATGTGACTCCCAAAGCCCCCAGTCTTTAGTTTAGGAACATGATTGAAGAAAACAAGGGGAGGGGGCCCAGGCACGAGCACGGGGCTCTGCTCAGCTATCCTACGGATTCCGAAATAGTGATTCTTTGGCTGACTTCCTTCCTGAAGTAGGAATACACCTAAACTCTAGAGCAAGCAACTCTCCCATTTCATAAGTTTGCAACAGTAGTTTTATAGAGTGCCCCTGCCAAAGGGAGTGCATTGCTCTATAAATGAAAGCTACTGTATTTACTTTTTATATTCAGTGTTTTTCTTTTCAGAGGAGGTTTTCCAGCTTTTTAAAAAATATATGATGCAGCTTTGCTGTGGACGCTGATATATGAAGCTTCACATAAATGATCTATAATCCTTCGAAACTAGTCTGGAGGTTCCTGAAGTCTCAAAGTTTGGTTGTTGTTTTTTTCTTCTCTGTAAACAAACAACACTTGAACTGAGATTTTCTATTTCTTTAGTATACACGGTTGGGCAAAAGTAGGTTTACAGTTGTCCATATGGAAAATAATGCAATAAAAATAATGCAATAATAAATTCATACTCACAACTGTAAACCTACGTTTGCCCCACACTATGCTATGGTTTTAAAGAGGTATACTTGTGATAATAATTCTATAAGTGATAAAAAATTCCATGATTAACCTGCCTCAATTCTTTATAACATGCATTTCAGAAATCACACAGATTAATTAGCCAAAGCTGAAATATTTTAGGATGGGTTTAGCAATTTAAAATTAGATTGAATGGGAGAAATTAAATATTCTGTTATTTTTTTTTCTTTTTCTCTTCCTTTCGTTGACTAAACAATTTAATATATTCTTATTTATGGAATTTTTGCTAAGTCAGGCATGGTTTCCCCAGTGTATTAAAAAAACTATTTGTGTTTTCTATATGGTGGCAATATGGACTTTAAATATAAAGTGCCAAGGAGAGAAAAATGGAAGAGGAAAGTGCTTCTTGCAACACTACCCATGCGTAGGAAGTGCATTTTAATTTCAAGTCTAATGCAATATGCTCTGCTTAATATTTGATGAGAAAATGAATCTCATCCTTTTTATAGGTAGTGAGTTAATAGCTTATTACTTACACAACCGCATGGGGTTCTCCCGCAAAAACAGTGGTATAGGAAATTCCTACTCTAGGAAATAATTACATGTTACAGTAGCAGTTGGATGATCACACAGAGGCCTGTAACCTCAGGATACATATTCATGTGTGAAGAGCTGTCTGTCTGGAAGTGCAAGCTCTCACGCGCCCCAGCCCTCCCCCTGCTCCTCCACGTTCATATGACCAGGGTTTCTTGTGTTGCAAGGCAGTGTGGGTAGGCTTACAACTCAACTGGTAGGGAGCAGCTCTCACTGCCACATTCTGATCCCCCCCTTTATATTGATATTTTAATTCTGTCTTTTAAACTAGCTTCTTAATTACCTTCGTGTGAGGGTGTTTTTCCAGGGAAAAATCTATTATAGTTTTAGAGACAAATTTTGCCAAATATTTTTACTTAACCAGTTGCTAAATTTTTATGATCTCGTGATTTTCTCAACCTCAACATTTATGGTATATCTAGAGTACAGGGAAAATTAATGTTTAATTGGATAATAGATATTTATATTACCTAGACTGTTATCTTTATTTCCCTTTTACAGTAGTTCTCTTTGGTATAAATAATCATGATTTTATGGTTTAATGATAGATTCTTCAGGAAAATGTGCTAACTTTGTAAACTATTTTGTTTGGTGGTTTGAAAGGAGGAGTAACTACAAAAATATATTCATCCTTAGTATTGCTACATCATCTGACTGCAGTTGATTGAATGACTTTATTTGGCTCTTTTCCAGGGTTATATGGACACTCATCTATACATACATACATGTATTTTGTTCAATTCAGTTACATGTTGATTACTCATCATATGAAAGAGCCTCTATGGCATTTAAACAGTATACTTGTACATATTTAATATGTGATAAATATACAGATTTAAAATCTATATTGTCAACTATTTATTTAAATTGTTCCTGTCTAAATTACCTAGTTTTTTTTCTCCCATAGCCTACTTGCATTTGGCCTTGTTAGCAACAGTTTTAAACTTTGTTTTATACAAATACTTGACTTGCTTAAGGCTTTAAAAATATATCTCCTCCTTTTGTAACTTGTAGAGATTATAGCTTGTTGAATTGAGAAATTACATAATCTGTTTAATATGTAATCCTTATACAGCAAAATGATGACTTTTTATTTTTACTGTTATGCAAATTAAGACATGCATAAAACATAATCATTTCTTCATTAAAAAGAGAAGCAGCATCAGTTTTGAGTTTACATCTCCCTTGACATTCAGCTCTTGTGCTGGCTTACTGCAAACAGGCTTTGCTTAAGAATTTCCTGTTAATGATATCAAGACAGTAGGGATGAAACCAATGAAACGGATGCATTATTACTTTGTTGGAGATACAGAAAGGTTGTCAATAAAGGCTGTTCCACAAATTTATGTTAATTGCTCTATGTAGACAGAAACACCTTATGAAGCTTTACGTTTACATTGGGTATGTGTTTTGAAAGTCAAAATGATATCCTTTAAAGCTGACTTCTCATGGGGATTGTAAATTACAGCTGTGAGAGTTAAACCTATGGGTTCAAGCAGTCAGCAGAGGTATTAGTTTGCAATGTGATGTTGGGATTTCTTGGTAGGTTGACTTCACAGCACATTTCTTTCTTTTTTTGTTTTTGGCTAATCCTCACCCAAGGATATTTCCTTCATTGTCTGATGATACAATATAAACATTTGAATTATTGGATATTTTTTACCATTTCTTATTTTGTTCTTTTTTTAAGAAAATTGCGAATTGATCTCATCAATGAGAGTAAAACCAATTTAGTTTAAAACTAGCCGAAACCGGTTTGGCTCAGTGGATAGAGCGTCGGCCTGCGGACTGAAGGGTCCCAGGTTCGATTCCGGTCAAGGGCATGTACCTGGGTTGCGGGCACATCCCCAGTAGGAGGTGTGCAGGAGGCAGCTGATCGATGTTTCTCTCTCATCGATGTTTCTAACTCTCTCTATCTCTCTCCCTTCCTCTCTGTAAAAAATCAATAAAATATATTTAAAAAAAAAATAAAAAAAATAAAACTAATAGAAAGAAGATAAACTGATGTTAGCTATCAGTTTGTACATAACCCCATGCCTGTGATTCTGCTTTTGAAAGCACCTGTACCTGCTATGAATATTAATCCTAAATAATTAAATATTGTATCTGGAACCTGTTCTTATTTAAATATTTTTTAAAACCTCAAGCATCATGTTGTGGCCATCGTATTTTATGTCAGTTTCTTACTGCATGTAAGCAAAGTAATGATTACATGTAAGATACAAAAGTCTTATAGTTAGCCTATTTTGGTAGTGAAATTATTTTGAGTCCCCACATACTCTAGAATAAATGGACAGTAACAACAGCAAAAATAAAATGATATACCTTTCTTATTAGATACCAGGTGTGTCGATTGCTGACTTGCTAGATGCAAGGTTTTATTTGGCCTGCCCTGAAACTGTTTGTGTACCCTTCAGAGAGATGAAAACTAGACATAATTTAAAAGGCTGTCTCTGGGCTCTCCATCAGAGCAGGCCTGGGGCTGCGTAGGCTGTTCGAGCCTCCAGGAGGTGCATGATGGAGAACCTGGGGTTAGACTGCAGCATGGCTCGGTGGGTGGTTACCACATGCTGGGTACCACACCCTGACAGGAGGGAATAGAAGCAGAGGATATGTTACTGAATTTTGATGACTAACCCCAGAAGGGAAAGATAAAGGTGATTCTGCTCTTGTTTATTCTACCTGGTGAGACTGAATGAAAAACAAAAGGGAGAGAAAATGCAGAGAAAGGGGATGAGGCATCTTTAAGTTGTCTACACTTGCTTAAGAAAATAGCTAATTATGGATCCTAGGAAAATGATGGGCGTTCAACACTTAATGTTCAGAACGGTCACCTTCATTAGGAAGAGGAGGCCTGCTTTCTCCCACCTCTCCCCTCCCTTTCTCCTTTTTAGCATCATCTTAAGCATGTTTATATTATTTTAAAATTGGTAGAAGAGAGGAAGGGTCACTTATTGTTTAAAACCATATGTCATTGATTTTTTTTCAGGAATCACACTTAATAAATTATTAAAATGTTTCCTAAATTCAAATGGTGTCACAAAAGAAGGAAACAAACAAAACAACAACCATACTAAATATAAGGGGGTAGTGATCTTTTTCTACATTATATATATGTGTGTACATACACACGGATATATTTTAAATCTATATTTTTATATACTTTCAAATTTATAAATTGCAAAGCTTAATTTTTATAATAGGGAAAATAATAAAGATTTTGCTTCTGAAATAAAAATGATAATCCTTTTAAAAATAAAATGTACTATAATAGGTAACATTTGGCTTCTAGTAACAAACCTGGCCATTTACTGAGTTCTTGCTACATGTCAGGTGCCGAACTAGTCTGGGCACCGTGTTCACTGCAGTAAGCCCTCTCTTATTACCCTTCCTCCCGAGGGCCCCTCATAATGTGCAGGTTACCAGTACGTCATTTAACACAACCAAACTGCATTCGTCTGTTCACTTATTTCCACTGTGGCCCCAGTTCCCATCGGGGCCCCTTCCTTTTGCTGTCCATTCCTTCCTTTACCACAAATGGTTGCCCATGATCATCAATGTCTGCTATAAGCTTTGCTCAGATGAAACGACCAGCGTATTATTTTTTAATGAAAGAATTTAAAGGAATATAAGCATTGAAAGATGGTAAAGGTCACCTCAGGGCCTTTTGTTGGCCCAGGGTCCTAATTTACTTGCTGTTCACCTTTGTATGGTCAGTGACAGACATGGGTTCAGCTCTGTGACCTGGATCGTCACCACAGCCCCCTTCCCAACCCAGATGCTTTAATTTCAGGTTCCTCAAGCTTGGACCCTTACATATTTACACCTATCCAACATCCATTCCTGCAATCCACACCAGAGTCGGCACCCAGAACGAAGTGCATAGTGACAGTGGCCCGAATATTGCATATTGTGTATATGAAAGTGGGATTTCTTGGACAAGAAAGAAAATACATATCTGTCCCAGTAGATATAAGAAATGTAAAATACGCACATGTATTGTACACACAGCCATATACTTAGCAGTTGCTGGTGAATGTCTGCCTTTAATACAGCTTCCTTTGGTGGCCTTAAAATAAATTTTATATAGTCTGACTCATTTCTAAAGATTAAAAGCTCTTGATTGGCCACAGATACATTTTTTGTTGTTGTTAGTATATATCACACATTCAGGCACAGACTGCTAGAAAAGCATTTATGGTTAAGTTTATTTTTGGTGTTTTGCAACACCAGAAACACGGGTGAGTAACCAAACATGGCCTGACTGAGTTGTGACATATGTTCTACACGTGGTAAAGTTGAAGGCAGCCTAACAAACTAGACATATACATACACAAAATGCCTTTAATTTTGCAGTGACTTTCAGATACATTTTTATCTTCCAGTGACAGAGTAGTGTAAGAATGACAGACGTCTGAAGAAGGGTGAGAAAGCTGGGATTTTTGTCTTGTATTCTGCAAAACAATGCTCCAGCCCAGATGTTCTCCCAAAGGGTAGCATGCTCTTTCCAGATCAGCCAAGACACGTTCTTCACATCCATCTGCCCCTGCTCCATGTCAGATGTGGTGATGTCTTCCCACGTTTGCATCTTCCCTGACCCATTTCTGTATTTCCCTGCTTCCCCGAAGGTGGCAATAAAAGAGTCTAGGGTGGACCTTAATCTTCGTCAAGTGGCGAGCTTTTCAGTGGTATTTGTTGCCCACTTTTCACCCATCTACACCCTGTGCCCAAGTGCTTCCCTACATGTGTAGACTCTGTCTCTAGGTGGTGGGACATCCATTGACTACCTCACTGTCTTCCTGTGCATTGGGGCCTGCAGTGTAAGTTGTGTCTGGAATAGAAATAAAATCCCACTTCTGGGAGGTGTCCAAAAGAGGAGGATGTGAAACCGGATGACAGCAAGGCTTAGGATACTCTTGCCAGTCAAAGCCAGTGCTTCGTCTGAGAAATTTGGATGGAGGATTTCACATCAAATTCTCCAGGGGAAGTCACGTGGATTAAAATAAAAATAAAATAACTAATTGAAAGCCACTGTCTTGCAGGAATAGCGATGTATGTACATGTATGTATGTGTAGATATAGATCTCCCTCTAAGCAGTTGGGTTTTCTATAGTTAAGTCATATACTCATAGGTGTGAAGATATTTCAGTTTCAAGAGATTGGATTTTGATTCTGAGTGAGTTTACTCTCCCCACACCAAAGCCCGCAAAAATGATTTAAAAAATGTATAAAAACACAAATATGTTGGTGTGTTATGAGGTTTGTGGACTAAGATGCGCTTCATATATTTCTGTGATACCTCTATTACAGCGATTTCCAACTGGTGTGCTGCAAGCATTTTTAAAGCATGCAAATACCTGACTATTTAGTCAAGGGCACTGACCTCTTTTCCCTTAGATTGACAAAAAATGACAGCAGTCAATACAACTATAGTGGTCTGGTGTGAATGAATCAAAATATATCTTACTTTTTGTCAGATCAGCAAAAGGTATAGTTTTGATGTGCTGTGGAATTTTAGTAATTACTTTGTGTGCCATGAGGTGAAAAAGTTTGAAAATCACTGCTCTGTAGTACTTAATCTAACAGGTCAAAATAAACAAATATTTGTTGGACAATGTATGGATTCCTGTCCCAGAATTAACTTTATTTCTCAGCAGAATCATTATAAAATTGTATCTCAGTGAATACGTAGTCATCTAAATTCACCTCAATACATGTTACAATTGGTTAGCCTCTCACTCCGTGTCCACATTTTAAACGATTACAGAATAGGTGTTACCATAGTTCTTTGGGTGGCCTCTTTGTCAGTCAAACCAAAGTACTTGCTGCTGTCTTTCTAGACTATTCGCATACCTCTCTGCATACCCTGCACATGGTACACTCCCAAATTAAGTAACTTGACCAATGGTTTTTCATGGCTACATTTAGCAGGTGCACAGGAAATTCGCTTTCTCTATTTGAAAATGTTCTCTATTAAAACATATTTCTATGCTATAAAAACTGAAGAAAATAACTTTATCCCATTTCCAACCTTAGGTTTCTTTCTGTTATTTAAAGCATAACTCAAAACCTTCCCTGCTAATAGAGCTTTGCTTTTGTAATCATCTCCTTCTTGGCTATAATCTCTGATCCTTTTCCCTCTGTATGTTTAGGACCCCCTGCATCTTCTCTCTCACATTACAGTGTACATGGCCCACCTCCTTAATTGAGGGTTTTCACTTCACTGCGAATTGCCAGGCTAACAACAAGGCCACACCTTATTAAAAGTTATGTACTCTCTCTGAGCCCATTAATACATCATAAGAATGAGGGATCTTACAGGGTCTTGTGGCTATTAAATGATCATACATTTTACAGTGCCCAGCCTTGTACCTGTCAAAAACGTATACCTTGGTCCCTCTCTCCCATTTCTTTTCTAAATCTGTCTTGTTTATCATGACTTTCTCCTGGTAGGTGGTACAGTGGTTTGCAGAGAGTATCTTTCTAGCAAATGACTGGTAAGTGAAGGATTGAGCTAATTTAGAATGGAATTACTGCATTTCACCTCTTCAACCCTCCAGAAAATAAGTGGAAGCAAAATAATATGCTGCTTGTTTCTGTGCCACACCAGGTGACGCAGGCCCACGGTTGGGGATGTTCCAAGCTGTTCAAGGTTAGAGCAACTCTACAGAGACTATTTTCTGTTTCCCTAGAGGGCTTTCTTGTAGTTGTATTTTGTGTGTGTGTGTGTCTTCTGTTATTTCTGTAAAGAAACAGCTTAAGAAAAACCTATGTAGCTTTTTTAAGTTGATTGAGGATCAGAGTTCAGTTGGTATTTGTGGAATGCCATACTAAATCTTGTAAAGCAAGAATTTGTGTTTTGCCCACCTCTTGGTTACAAGAAGATTAACATGGCAACCATCCTAATAATTCTCAGATTCTGTGGTTCAGTTGGGCAGTTATACTAGTCTGGGCCAGCTTGACTGATGCATCTTGGCTCACCCATGCCTCTGTGGTCATGTGGCGAGTGGTTGATGGCTAGCTAATAGTGGAATACGCTCATCCACGTACCAGGGGGTGGCAGACTATTGGCTTTGGCGAACAGAGGCAATTAGAAAGGTGTTGGTTTTTTTTGTTTGTTTGTTTGTTTTGCAGGGTGTTCATTGTAGCGTTTACCAGGGCAGCCCCAAAGCTCAATGACATGCCAAATATCTGCTTATATCACATTTACGAATGTCCTACTGTCTTCAGCAGGTCATGTGGCCAACTCAGATTCAGAGTTTATAACCATTTCCAGTCTGCCACACAGGGCAGATGGAGGCCTAAGCATTCTTTTGTTCATGTTTGGTTTGCTCTTGCCTCCAACATTATACATGATCTTTTCAGAGAAGGATAGTCTTATGTATTCAGTCCTTCAGTCCTCGCCATTGTGCATGCTGCCCAGCCCCTTGTCTAGTTGGGATTCCTGTGGCTTGGCCCTCCCTTTATCATCACGAATCTTCTCGGGAAGCTGCAAGAATGTCTCAGGATCTTATCTCCAACCTCTGAGGAGTGCAGTGAAGTAGGCTGGTGGCAATGCCTCTGTCTGCCTCCCAGGCACTTTAGTGAGCCTTCTTTTCTCAGCCCTCTGGGAGAAAATGGCTGGCAAATCCTAGGAACACAAGTCATATTCTCTCAAACTCTCTCATTCTGCTCAATACTGACACAGCAAGGAAAGAAACTTGCTATCACTCTCCATTTCAAGCAGATACCCCAAACTGTACCACGAGTCTCCCTGAGAGAAAGAAGCCTGCACTTTCCGAGTATCTATTGACTTTTTCTTTCCCTGTTGTGTAGAGATTAGAGATTGGCCAAAGGGATTGGACTGGGGGTTCCTTGGGTCATTATTGGTAATAGGTCACTTCTGTCACCTCTTATAAGTCCTGAAAGGAGGAGCCTGTTTCCATCACCTGTCCAGGTCATTGATAGAGTCTTTGAAAATAAGGAGTGTGGTAGGGAAAGGGCACTACCACTAGGCTTCAACTTAGGTCTTAGTTACAATTGAAATACCATCAGAAAAGTTCTACTCAAATCTCAAGATGCATTATTTTATCCATATTTGCTTAGTTCAACGCATGGTCTTCTCTTTATTGGGAACAGGCTGGCTGGATCCCATTTCTAGTTTGATCTATTCCAGGGCTTGATTCTGCCCATGGTGTTTCAATGAAGTCTGTGCGTGTTTGTTTCAAGCAAAAAGAGTTGTTGCTTTGAGTGGCACTCAGAGTCAACTTTTTGGGGATCTTCATTATGCTTGGAAATTTGAATTATTACAGCTATAAATTCTGCAGAAATGTTGTTAGCAGTTTTCAGGGAATGCCAATTAATGATTTTGCTTTGTAGTGAAGTGATTGAAAACGATCATTTCATCTCCCACACAGGTTGGGAACTAAAGCCATTTGTTATAACTGGTTCTTCAGTCTGCTAAGTAATTGTCAGTCTTGGATCCTTGTTGTTAATCTTTTAGGAATCATTAATCTTTGTGTGTGTTTTTTTGTATTTGGGTGTGTTTTTTTAACAGAATGTAGTGGAAAATGAAAAAAGACCTGTTATACACTCTCTTATCTATAACAATGATGGTTTTTATTACTGAAAACAAGAAATTGATGTGATATGGAGCATAGAGGAATGGAATTACGTGAGTTTAAATTATAAAAACTTGAATGTCACTTGATGGAGAATAGTTATATAAAGGAGACATTTTCCTTATGTGGCTTCTAGATTTGGGGAAAAATGAATGACAAAATATGTTTTACTATGAACCATGAGGGCATTAAGATTATTTAAGAGATTACAGTCATTGGAAAATGCATCTTTTGGAATAATTAGTAAATGAGAGAGAAAATGCTGAAAGGAAATAAGGTATCTATTGAGCAAAATCTATCCCCAAGTTATAGTCTGACTGATGCTTTTATAGGAACTTTTCCATCCAGGTACCAAACACATGTCAGGAATGGAGTTTATTCAACCTTACTTCCAAGGCAGAATTGGTTGTGCTGAATAATTGTTATGGCAGCTACAGAATAAGCTCACTATCAAAGGCAAGCATATGGAAAAAATATTCTTTTCATACCCTGCTCTGGTATTACTGTTTTCATAATTCTCTAGTTTCAGTGGCTTGACTCCTGGCTAAACTAGCAGAACAGTGAACACTAGATCTGAATGTCTTGGGTATTCTTGTCAGGAACTCTCTACGTCAGCTCTTTAGACCACGGTAACCAGTGTATCTTTCAGGACATCTTAGGATGTGTTTTTATACTATAAATTATATAGTATCCTATTTCTGCTTTTCTCTTGATAAAGATTTAGCTGTAGTTACGTGACTGAAAAATATGGTGTCTTCTTACATGAGATACTATTCTTACCACACACTGTGCTGGAGAATATATATTCATATCAACACATGTATGTATGTGTTAAAGTGGATGAATTGTCAAGCAGGTCTTTAGCCAACTGAAATATTAGTTGTGCTTAAAATATGTATTTGAGGGCCACTGCTTATAGATGATGTAGAATATATATTTTTTATTTTGCTTTTTACCTGATACAATGTGGTAGGACAGTTGTAATTTTTTACTCTATGACATGTCTACTTTAGAACACCATTCATCCATCAAATCATTTAATGCAATGCCTCAAATATGGAAGGTACCATATGCGTGTAAACTGCATGTGATTAAGTGCATACATTGAAATGTAGGTCTCTTTATTATTTTTTTTTATTAGAGAGAGAGAGAGAGAGAGAGAGAGAGAGAGAGAGAGAGATTTGTTGTTCAACTAATTTATGCATTCATTGGTTGCTTTTTATATGTGCCCAGACGGGGGATTGAAGCTGCAACCTTGGCATGTTAGGACAGCACTCTAACCAATTGAACAAACCAGACAGGGCAAAAATGTATGTTTCTTAGTATAAATACCAGAACAACATATAAGATTATAGAACATGAAGAACACATTTTTATGTACAGAGAATTATTTTTTTAACAATATAGATTAAGCCTTCAAATTTTCAAAATCCTTGAAATACAATTAAAGTGGAGAGGCCATCTGTTTCCCTCACCTCTGAATGATTCCTTGTTATGGTTTTTGCTCTGAGCTTGGTTCTGCTCAAGTTAATCAATAGTGTTGATATTAGTCTTGCACTCCTAAATTAACTTCAGTGGCCCCTTTAAATCTCCTTTCAGGTGTTTCATAGGGATTAGTATGTGAACATTGATCTGAATGTAGATATGCTAAATGAAAGTGCTTGAAACATTGGTACCTTTTTTGCATGATGAAGTGAGAGATAAGAATTGCATCCTTGTTTTGGAATCATTAAAATAACAGCAGTTGGCTTGATATTCTAAGTTAACATTAGAGGGGTTTTTTGTTTTTTGTTTTCTTGCTAATTTACAACTTGAATCATTTTGTACTCCCTATTCAGAAATTTTCCTTCCGGGTTTATTTTTTCATTTATTTTGTTTTACTTCATTTTCTGTCTCAAAATTTGCATCATATTCTCATATGCCCTCCCTTACAAGACAAATATTCACACATTTTTATCTATATTTATAATCTGCAACTCTTAAAATGTAATTATTATTTTTTTATTTAATAGAAATTAGCAAAATTGTTACTCTATGAAAAAATACTTGAGCATTTGTCAACGGTTTGTTTCACTTACAGACAAAGCATGTAAAAGTATCCCATGTGATAAGCTGACTTAAATTTCTATAAAACAAATTAGACTTACTTTAGGAAATTATTTCATCATGCTAAAATCCTTAAATCTGGTTATTACTAATACTCTTCTCACTGTAATTTCTTCTCTTGGTCATCTCTTCCATCCATTTGATTTCAACTATCACTTTCACATGACTGATACTCAAAATTACATGTTAAATCTTGAGTTCTGTATGTTCCTATTAGGTAACATCACCCATCCTTGCCTATGCGCGACTGTTCACCAGGAGACTAGAAACTTGAGATTTACCTTTACCACAGTTGTTTCCCCTTAAACAAAACAAACACAGCCGGGCCTTCTCTTACGAGTGTCCCGACTAAAGAGTTTTTTGAGATACCAGCTGTCTCTCGGCAGATTTTTTGCATTGAGTTGACGGAGTAATTTGAGTTAAGGAGCTCCTTAAGGAGCTCGGTATCAGAGCGAATTAAACTCGTAAGTCAAGGCCCCACTGTACTTCCTAAACCTTCCTAAATTTCCCCAATGCGTATCTAGCGTCCTCACTTCCATTCTCTTCCCATAATGATATCCAAACACAGATATCTTTATCTTGCATTACAACAAATACAGCCACTGATCTTGTTCTTTGTGCCCGATCACTAAACTCCTTTGACCAAGGTGTGTTTTAGAACGTGAAAAGTTTCTTCTATCTTTCTTGGTTCAAAAAATATCCACCTCCATACTGCTTACCAAATAAACCCTACAACCCTTCTGGCTTCTCACATTTGGGCCCTGTTGACAATCTCTGCCTCAAGCTTCCACATGTTTTCCCACACAGTCCTCCCAACTCCATCCCCAAACAAAAGCACACAAGCTGGGCCACACTTCACACTGAATGCACCATGTAGGTAATATATCTGCACCTTCATCATACTTTTCCTGTGCCTTGAAGGTTCTTAACACATTCCTGGCTATCAGCATTCTATTCATGCTCTTAGTCCTGGCTTCCCAGAGCCCAGCAAAATTCATTACTCACCCCTTTGTACTCCCTTAGCAGTTAATTCTTTCATACATTTTCTCTGTTCACATGCATGTTTCCACCATTATATTGTAAGGCCTTTGAGGGACTGTTCTTGGAGCCCTCAAGTGCTAACCAGTGTTTGATGTAGAGAATTTGAGAAGTGTTTAACCAATGGTTATTAAATTGAACAAATAGTACTTATATTTAGTGTTATATGTGAATATGATTTTCTGTAAGTAATATAAGAATGTGCTCTATACAGACTTGCTGAGTATATTTTTATACATTCATTCAATTTTATTATGGGCTGAATATTTTAATTAAAGTGACTTACCTGAAAAAGAAATAAAATGCTTAAGCCACTCTGTCTTTTTATACTTCTCTCCATCCTTTATTCCCTTTCCCCCCATTTTTTATGCCTTACTCTCAGGGAAGCTCGCTGTAATGAGGTTGGATGTGGTTTATCATAACTGTAACATTTCTCATAGACTGTCGTGGGCAATATGGATTGGTTTGTGTGGGTATTTCTTGACTTCTTGGAGATCAGTTCTTTTGTTCAATATATATTTTTGAAAGATCTGATTTACAATATTTATATATCTGTGTCTATTATCACCTTGCTTCAAAGGGATATACAATTGATTTACAAAGGAATGTTAACTATACTAATAAAAGGGTAATATGCTAATTAGACCGGGAGACCTTCCGGACAAAGCCATGGTGGCAGGGCCGAGGCAGAGGCAGTTAGGGGCGATCAGGCCTGCAGTGGGAGGCAGTTGGGGCGAGCAGGCCAGCAGGGGGTAGTTGGGGGCAAGCTGGCTGGCAGGGGGGAGCAGTTGGGGGCAATCAGGCCAGCAGGGAGGCAGTTGGGGGTGAGCAGGCCAGCAGGGGGTGGCAGTTGGGGCAAGCAGGCTGGCAGGCAGGTGAGTGGTTAGGGGCAATCATGAAGGTAGGCTGGTGAGCAGTTAGGAGCCAGCATTCCCTGATTGTGAGAGGGATGTCCAACTGCCGGTTTAGGCCCACAGGGATTGGGCCTAAACCAGCAGTCAGACATCCCCCGAGGGGTCCCAGATTGGAGAGGGTGCAGGCCGGGCTGAGGGACGCACCACCAACCACCCCCCAACCCCTGTGCACAAATTTCGTGCACCAGGCCACTAGTTATGAGATAAAAATGTTGCGGCAGCAGAACAAGAAACCGTTGGAGGAAGTTTAGTTGATGTGAGAAGTGAAGTTGGAACACGTGCCATGGACTTTCTATGCCTGTGCTAGAAGTAGACCACAGTTTTAGCTTTAAATCTTCTATCAGATCTGGAAGTGAGAAAGAGGAAAACTGTGACACAGAGGACTAATGTCCATAAAATAAAAACGAAATCAGTTTTTGAGAAAATTATAATTATTCCTGAGACTGAAACCAGGGAATAAAGATTTCTGTGTGATTCTTCACAAGTTCATTGTCGTGTTGGAAAGAATATTCTCTTCATCAGAGGCATGTTTAACTCTCTTCAAATACATAGGACAATTGCTTATTCAAGTCCCTCAGTGTAACCTGAAAAGTTATACCTCAAGACAATTTAGTAAAACTTGTTTTCCAGTAAACAATAGAAAATAGTCCCAGTTCCTTATCCTCTAACCTAAGGATCATTTTTACATTATGTGGAAGAGCGGATGAGATTGCATTATTTCAGCTAATAATTCCTAACCATTGCTTCTCTGGCCAAAGTTTTGTCTATCAGTTTGAGGTTGAGATCCTTGGTACGTGTAGATGAAAATACAGCTGTGTGGTTGGTTAAGGGAAGTTGCAGATTTTATCATTGATCCATGTTAAAGCCAAGTTTGTACATCTTCGTAAGAAAACTAAGGAAGAAGGCTCTGGCTCAGTTGGTTAGAGCATTTTTGTGATGCGCCAAGGTTGCAGGTTTGATCCCCAGTCAGCATACATACAAGAATCAACCAATGAATCCAATGAATGCATAAATAAGTGGAACAACAAGTTGATCAATCTCTCTCTTCTCTCTCTCAGTCCCCCTCTATCTCCCTGCCCCTCTTTCCCTTTCCTCTCTCTCTCTTTCTCTTTTTCTCTCTCTAAAGATGATAGTAATACTCAAACACATATTACTAAGGATGATAGTAATATGTGTTAGAATAAATCAATCATTCTCTACATTGAGATGGAAAAAAGAGCACCCAAAATTTCAACCTGATTATATATGAAGTATGGTGACTCTCTTCTTAAACAGGATTAATGGGAAATCAAGGAACTACCGATCTGTGCCATGCATTGTAGATATAATCTTTGGAACCTACAAAACTGTTAAGAAATTATAAGAAAGGATCCATATCATTAATTTAATTTAAAACAAAATGACTCTGTAAAGTATTATTTGAACATGTAACTGTGATTAATCAGTTGCAATATATGAACTTTGGTAACTAAATGAGGTAATGTCTGTATAAATTCAGTCACTGAAAACAGTTGTACACACCAGAATATCTGTCAAGAAGCACAACTTTGGCTTTAGTTGATCTGCATAGCCATTTCTTCTGAAAAATCACTCTGGTTTTATAATAGATAAAATCTATTGTAGTTCTCTTTGTTCTAAGGTCCAGCATCATATACATATTTTATCAGAATGACATAGGCACCCTCAGAATGATCTCATGTTTTATAATTCATAAATAATTTTAATGAGAAATTTTCCATTTTAATATCTGCCTTTTGAAGAATAACCCAGAAGGAAGTAGATTTTTGTCATTAACACAGCAGGGATCCTGGAGTCCAAGTTTCTCATGAACTCTGCCAGGGGTTAAATGGAATTACTTAAAGCCAGATGATTAGAAATGTGTCACCATATGTTTGAACAAACAGTAGGCTTCATGACAGGGGTGGAATATAAGTATTAAGGCAAATATTATTCTCCCTGCCAGGAAATGGATTCAAAATATAAAGGAAGAAATTATGTCTGGGAGTGAAAGAGAGGTGAGGGTTGGCCAACTTTGTCTTAAATATTCCACTGCCCTCCCCCCACCCCCCTCACAACTTGAGACAGAAACATTGAAAAACTATGATTATATGTGCTGGAATGTTCTTAAATCTATATCCTATTAAAACTTACCAGGAAAACTGATATCCTAGGAGGATTTTTTTCTAGAACCCCACACACCATGTTTCAGAAAAGTAGCTTAGGTTTTAGGA